>NC_069503.1:686551046-686703546 GCF_027579735.1 Bombina bombina | reverse complement strand
TTGTGTAAAGGGTTAGGGCTAAAATAAAAGTTGCAATAAATACAACATAAATACATTATAATAAAGTGCTACATTCATATACACACTTTCTAATAAACATTCTTCATACACATATTAATTTAAATATTTTATAAGGGATAAAATGTATATGGTATAACACAAGGTGTTTGAATGGAAAGGATTATATATATATACATGTAAGGGGAGAAAAACTAGCTATAAACTTAGCGCTTGGAGATGATACCACCCTGGGCGTAGAGTAAGTTTAGAAACTCATATGTATCATAAACATCTTAATTACACTGGAAACAAGTACACCAGGTACTAATTAACATATAATAAGTTGGAAAATAGTGTGTATCCACAACTGTGTATAAAAAAACGAAAAAAACCTCTTGTTTTAAATATTTCTAAACAAAGGAAAACAGTCAATAAAACAAAGTCCAGAGTAGTGCACACATCAAAGAAAGTCAGTCCAATTGTGTGGTTTGTAGAGCAAAAACACCAGGCACCAGTGAGATTAAATGTGGACATAATCCATATACGTAAGTGCAGGAAAGTGGAGTATGGTGCCTCTATAGGGGATCTACTTACAAGAATGAACCTCAATCATGTAAGGTAAGGCACAGGTAGGGAAATAAGCAATTCAATTCTAGATGTATCTCTGGGAATATCGGATCTTCTCAGTGCGGGAAGGGCGGCCTGGATCCCAAGTGACGAGTCGAGTGTTTAAACCAACTCCTGTTAATCGACCGGTGGGCTCTGATCGGATCCTTGTAGTTGTCAGGTCGTTAGCTGCTATGGCCTTGGTCAGTCAGGGGATGAATGCCCATATGTAGTAGATAGGGAACAAAACATACATAGGATAATCATGCAATACCATTTATTTGGTTGGATAGGTTAAAAAGTATAAGACACACTTACAAAATTCGACCTCAATGGAATGAGGTAACAATTCGACTCATAACACACTGAATTGTATATAAGAGAACAGTGAGTCCAAGGCAATCTCCGGTGTGTTCCGGAGTCTCTAGAGTCAGCGGGTATTCATAGTAGTGGGGTCTCCAAACAGGAGAGCTAGATTCGGCAAAAAGGTTTGTACTCAGTGTACTAAAGATACCTGATGCGTTTCGAAGGTATAATAAACTTTAAACCTTCTTCATCAGAGGCAATTTGCCGAGTGAACTTGCCTGCAATTTAAAGGGTTAGTGAAAACATGCCTCTATTGATGTGACTGCCATGATTGGTTAGGCGTCACTGGAGAACATCACTGAGACGTGTTAATTTTTCTGAGAAAGTGAGGGGGAGACTATATAAAAAAGTCCTTAAAATGAGCTAAAAGAGCCCATATTAAAAAGTAGGATCTAATAATTGCTGATAAAAAAGGGGGGGGGGGGAATGGGAATTAAAAATATCTGTTAAATGACAATCTTTTGTTTAGAAGTTAGATGACTGATATCTGGCCTCCCCTGTTTGGATAAAGAAACCCATGTGGGATACTATTTATACGTGGATACACTGTTTAGATGCTGACACAATGAAGAGTATATGAATATACTGGGTTCTGACCCCAGATATATATAAAAAATGAGTGGCTAAAAACTTATACTATAAAGCAAGATATTGTACAAATACTTGCTCTTAAACATATCTTGATTAATTAAAAAACACTTTCAATGGTTTCAGTAAAATTGATGCAATAAATAAATACATAGTAAAACACCACAGCACCTAGTGACCTGACAACTACAAGTATCCGATCACAGCCCACCGGTCGACTAAACAGGAGTTGGTTTACAACACTCGACTTGTCACTTGGGACCCAGGCCGCCCTTCCCGCACTGAGAGGATCCAATGTTCACAGAGATACATCTAGAATTGGATTGCTTATTCACCTGGCGGTGCCTTACCTCATACGATTGAGGTTCATTCTTGTAAGTAGATCCCCTATAGGGGCTCCATACTCCACTCTCCTGCACTTACTTATAGGGATTACGTCCACATTTAATCTCACCGGTGCCTGGTGTTTTTGCTCTACAAACCAATTGGACTCACTTTCTTTGTTTTGTGCACAACTCTGACTGTTTCCATTAGTTTAGAAATATACAAAACAAGAGTTTTTTTTAGTTTTTTATACACAGTTGTGGATACACACTATTTCCCAACTTATTATATGTTAATTAGTACCTGGTGTACTTGTTTCCAGTGTTATTAAGCTGTTTTCTTTGTTCATGTGTATACATTACATGGGACTTTGCATCATTGAATTGTGTAGGCTTATTCAATTACTTCGTATATTTTATATTTATCATCATCTTATATTTCTTTTTATTTCATCTATTTGTACATTTTTTATCGTTCCTATATAATGTTTATGATACATATGAGTTTCTAAACTTACTATACGCCCAGGGTAGTATCATCTCCAAGTGCTAAGTTTATAGCTAGTTTTTCTCCCCTTACATTTCCTTCCCCTAAAATATCTTGGAAAAGGATATTAGCTTTAACTGGTATATAATCTTCTGGCAGCTGGCTTTGATTTCCCCCTTATTCACATTCTTATTCCAATTACCAATATTAACTTTTTAGCGTATAATCTTAAATCAGTTGTTTATTGATACAAATATCAATTATATTTCTTTCTGTGGTGTTTGCGCTCCTAATATTCAAAAGCTTATATCCCCACTTGTGGGAGATATATTCTACTTCGTTCACACACACACACACACACACACACACACACACACACACATATATTTATATATATATATATATATATATATAAATAAAAAAATATATATATATGTGTGTATATATATATACAGTATATATATATATATGTATATATATATCTATGTGTGTGTGTGTCTAAATATGTGTAAATGGGTATATAAACACATATACACATATAGATATACTTTTAAACTCTTTGCACTCAAATACCTTTAAACATAACATAATAAATCATTTTTATTTAATTTTTATATTTAATAATCGGCCAGATTACGAGTTTTCGTTATGAGCTGTGCGGTACTAATGAGCAGTTTTGTCTCACCGCTCACTTACCTGCAGCGCTGGTATTACAGGTTTTTACAAACCCGGCATTAACAGGTAAGAAGTGAGCGTTGAGCAAAATTGTGCTCCTTACCGCACTTCAATACCAGCGCTGCTTAAGTCAGCGGTGAGCTGGTCGTACGTGCTCGTGCACGATTTCCCCATAGACATCAATGGGGAGAGCCGGCTGAAAAAAAGTCTAACAACTGCAAAAAGCAGCGTAAAGCTCCGTAACACAGCCCCATTGATTCCTATGGGGAAATAAAATTTATGTTTACACCTAACACACTAACATGAACCCCAAGTCTAAACACCCCTAATCTTACACTTATTAACCCCTAATCTGCCACCCCCAACATCATCGCAACCTACATTATATTTTTTAACCCCTAATCTACCGCTCCGGACATAGCCGCCAGTATAATAAACATATTAACCCCTAAACTGTAGCACTCCCGCCTCGCAAACACTAGTTAAATAATATTAACCCCTAATCTGCTATCCCTAACATCGCCGCCACCTACCTACATTTATTAAACCCTAATCTGCCGTCCCCAACGTCGCTGCCACTATATTAAATGTATTAACCCCTAAATCTAAGTCTAATTCTAACACCCCCTAACTTATAATTTAAATAAATCTAAATAAAATTCCTATCATTAACTACATTATTCTTATTTAAAACTAAATACTTACCTATAAAATAAACCCTAAGCTAGCTAGAATATAACTAATAGTTACATTGTAGCTAGCTTAGGGTTTATTTTTATTTTACAGGCAAGTTTGTATTTATTTTAACTAGGTAGAATAGTTATTAAATAGTTATTAACTATTTAATAACGGCCTAGCTAAAATAAAGACAAAAGTACCTGTAAAATAAAACCTTACCTAAGTTACACTAACACCTAACACTACACTACAATTAAATAAATGACCTAAATTAAATACAATTAAATAAATTAAATACAATTAGCTAAAGTACAAAAAACCCCCACTAAATTACAGAAAATAATAAACAAAATACAAGATATTTAAACTAATTACACCTAATCTAATAGCCCTATCAAAATAAAAAAAGCCCCCCCAAAATAAAAAAAACCCTAGCCTAAACTAAACTACCAATAGCCCTTAAAAGGGCCTTTTGCAGGGCATTGCCCCAAATAAATTAACTCTTTTACCTGTAAAAAAAAATACAAACACCCCCCAACAGTAAAACCCACCACCCACACAACAAACCCCCCAAATAAAAACCTAACTAAAAGACCCTAAGCTCCCCATTGCCCTGAAAAGGGCATTTGGATGGGAATTGCTCTTAAAAGGGCAGTTAGCTCTTTTGCGGCCCAAAGCCCTAACCTAAAAATAAAACCCACCCAATACACCCTTAAAAAAACCTAACACTAACCCCCTGAAGATCGACTTACTGTTCTGAAGACCGGATATCCATCCTCAAGGAAGCGGCAGAAGTCTTCATCCAACTGGGTCGAAGTCCTCAACGTAGTAGGGAGGAGTCTTCATCCAAGCCAGGCGAAGTGGTCCTCCAGACGGGCAGAAGTCTTCATCCAGACGGCATCTTCTATCTTCATCCATCCGACGCGGAGCGGCTCCATCTTCAAGACATCTGACGCAGAGCATCCTCTTCATCCGGAGTCTTCTTACTGAATGAAGATTCCTTTAAATGACGTCATCCAAGATGGCGTCCCTTAGATTCCGATTGGCTGATGCCAATCGGAATCTAAGGTAGAAAAAATCCTATTGGCTGATGCAATCAGTCAATAACATTGAGGTTCAATCCTATTGGCTGATCCAATCAGCCAATAGGATTGAGCTCGCATTCTATTGGCTGTTCCAATCAGTCTTTTTAAACAATAAAAATTCTGGTATAGACTGTTCCTTTAATGGATAGTGCAGGAAGCGCTATTATCACTCATGTTACAGGTGATGAGTTAAGCATTAAGCTTAATTGCAGTACAAAATATGTAGCACTTAAAAATGTAATGCTTTTGGAGACCTGAGGTAAAGTGTTAACACATGTATAATATATTAAGGAGACTTTCCAGCCAAAATTGCAATCCACAAAAATGCTTCTAATAAAAATATAGCTGTTTTAAAAGTATATTCAAATATGCAATGTGCACCAGCATTTGTAACAGTCAGAGAACCTAAGGTGCTTGTACCCTATGGTAATGACTCAATTTGTTAATTGCTGACATAATATAAGCCCCACTGGTGCTATGAGCAGCCACAGTATTCACAATGCTGGTGCATTGAGAATAGCACATGCAGAGAAAAATGGCAACACTAAAACAGTGATAATTTTTACTAGAAGCATTTTTGCCAATACATGTGTACTGCATATATGTTTCTATTTAAAGATTTAATTAATCTATGTGCATTTACATTTTGACCAGAATGTCTCTTTAAAATAAAGTATTTTACTTATATTTATACATATGACAGGTAAAATAAATGTTTACTTTTGAAAGGCACAAAGGTGCATATGTATTTGTGTGTCTATCTATTTATCGATCTATCTGTCTGTCTATCTATATGTGTGTGTACAACACTGTACATATGCATTTATGTATTTGTATGTATGTATGTAACGTATCTTTCAATAGAAAATCATAGTTTAAGAGTAAACAAAGAACTCCACTATTTGAACTAAAATATTATTTTCAGTTTGTAATATGAGCACAAAAATAAAAAGGCTAATATTGCTTGAGCGCTTTTTTTTGTGCTTATATCAAAAGTTGAAAGTAATATTTTCGTGCTCCACTTGTGATCTAGCCCATAGACTGGTTTTCAGTAATATTTTGCAAGGCAGTATATATACTGTATATTTAATCTCATGTTTTTATTTCCACCATAACTCAAATGAGTATAGATATAAAGATATACTGTAGATATTTATTTATGTATTTATACAGTTAGTTTCATTAGAATGCATTAGTATGTATTATATTGCAGACTAGACACACCAGTTTTACTGAAAGATATTTCCTAGTATGATATTACTTTATTTTATAAACAACACAAACTATTGCACTATTTAGTTATATAAGACTTCATTTAAAGGTAAACTCTTGTAATCTCTGTGAGAATATTACACAATAGGCACTACTTAATCACAATGAAATGATATCAATTGTTACCTGTAAATAACTTCCCCATGCTTGACAAGTGTAATCTGGGATGTGGCACACCGTAAGGGAGGAGCACTGTCTGAATCTTAGCTGCCTCTTGAATATGAAACCAGTATCAAAACACCATCTCTCCTAAAAATGTACAAATGTAATAGTCTGAGGCCATCATCCCCAACTGGTTTTATTTGATCATAAATTAAAAAGTAGTAAAATGTAATCAGTTGATACTTATTTTTTCAAGAATACATTTTTAAACAGTCAAATAAACAACTTTTTCTCTTGATGTTATATTGCCATTTACACTAACATCCTCTTCACACACCATTTGCCTATTCATTTTCAACTGATGTGACCTTATATATATGTCATTTAAAGGGACAGTAAAGTCATAATTAGACATTCATGATTTAGATAAAGAATACTTTCCAATTTACTTCTATTATTTAACCCCTTAATGACCGGACCATTTTGCAATTTTCTTACCCTTAATGACAATGGCTATTTTTAAATTTTTGCCGTGTTTGTGTTTAGCTGTAATTTTCCTCTTACTCATTTTTTGTACCCACACATATTATATACCGTTTTCCTCGCCATTAAATGGACTTTCTAAAGATACCATTATTTTTATCATATCTTATAATTTACTATAAAAAAAATATATAATATGAGGAAAAAATTGAAAAAACACAGTTTTTCTAACTTTGACGCCCAAAATCTGTTACACATCTACAACCACCAAAATACACCCATTCTAAATAGTTTCTAAATTTTGTCCTGAGTTTAGAAAGACCCAATGTTTACATGTTCTTTGCTTTTTTTGCAAGTTATAGGGCCATAAATACAAATATCACTTTGCTATTTCCAAACCACTTTTTTTCAAAATTAGCACTAGTTACATTAGAACACTGATATCTGTCAGGAATCCCTGAATATCCCTTGACATGTATATATTTATATTTAGAAGACATTCCAAAGCATAGATTTAGGCCCATTTTGGTATATTTCATGCCACCATTTCACCGCCAAATGCGATCAAATAAAAAAATTGTTGACTTTTTCACAATTTTTTTTACAAACAACTTGTGCAATTATGGTACAAATGGTTGTAAATGCTTCTCTGGAATCCCCTTTGTTCAGAAATAGCAGACATATATGGCTTTGGCGTTGCTTTTTGGTAATAATAAGGCCGTTAAATACTGCTGCGCACCACACTTGTAATATGCCTAGCAGTTAAGGGGTTAATTAGGTAGCTTGTAGGGTTAATTTTTAGCTTTAGTGTAGAGATCAGAGTCCAACCTGACACATCCCACCCCCTGGTACATCCTCTGTCATTAAGGGGTTAATTTGGTTTCTTCCTGCCTCTGCTAAAAAATGTTTATCTAGGTAAGCTCAGGAGCAGCAAAAAACCTAGGTTCTAGCTGCTGATTGGTGGCTGCATATATATACCGATTGTCATTTGCTTACCAATGTGTTCAGTTAGATACTAGTAGTGCATTGCTGCTCCTTTAACAAATGATACCAAAATAATGAAGCAAATTTTATAATAGATGTAAACTGTAAAGTTGTTTAAAATTGTATGTTCTTACTAAATCATGAAAGAAACATTTTGGGTTTCATGTTCCTTTAAGTGGTAACATACAAGCAGACATGTAAGATTTGTTTGTCTTTAAATGATTAACACTTGATATTAATTATATTAGTATGATCCTTCTAGTGCTCCTTTAAGTGCTCCTGTTAGTGGCTTTGAAGAAGGTCATTAGCTGAAATACCTTTTGTTATCATGTGAAAGAAGCTTAGTGAAGCAATTTGTGGACACTTGTTCTCCTGAGTGCTGAAAAACTTCCCCAGTGGCAAACTGAAGCTAAGATAAATATTTCTAAGAAAGCAACAAAAATCAAACTAAAGAGCTTTTCTAAAACCAAACATTTTTTGTCCAAAGCCAGACCAGGCAGACCAAAACAAGTGACCACACAACCAGAAAGCCAGTTTATCAAGTTATTATTTCATAATATTTCAAAATGTTGGAAAAGAACCACATCTGCATCCATAATCAAGCTGAAAAACAACATCCAACCACAGTAAGCAAATGCACAGTCAAAAGACTTTTGGCAAAGTACACTCTTCATTGGCGAGAAGAGAGTAGAACTCTTCAAATTACTTTTTAGAAAAATACAAGTCTAAGCATTTAGAAATTTCACAGCACACGACTGTAAAAATGTCCCATTTGCTGATGAATTAAAAATGTAAAATTATATTTATATTTACAACTGGATATTGTATGTATAAATGGATATCGTAAGTAGAAGTGGTAAGCGTTTTATTTTAAAGAGTTAATCAACAATAAGAACCAATTATACAATGCAGTAGAGAAGAGTACATTTAAACTGTTCTTCCTTCAAATAGCACTACTAAAAAAGGACATATTTAGCTGTAATTAGCTTGCATAATGTATCAACAGTTCTGTTTTTACCCATGTTGGGGAGTGCTGAATGTGCAGTTCCCTGTGTGTGTGTCTTTGTCTGTGTTTGTTTGTGTGTGTGTGTGTATGTGTGTGTGTCTGTGTGTGTTTACATGTGTGTGTGTGTGTGTATGTATGTGTGTCTGTGTGTGTGTGTTTATGTGTGTGTGTGTGTTTGTATCTGTGTGTGTATGTATGTGTGTTTGAATCTTTGTGTGTGTATGTGTATGTATGTGTGTGTGTTTGTGTCTGTGTGTGTATGTTTGTATCTGTGTGTGTGTGTGTGTGTGTGTGTGTGTCTGTGTGTGTGTGTATCTGTGTGTGTGTATGTGTGTGTTTGTATCTTTGTGTGTGTGTGTGTGTTTGTATCTGTGTGTGTGTATGTATGTATGCATGTGTGTGTTTACATGTGTGTGTATGTATGTATGTGTGTGTTTATGTGTGTGTGTTTGTATCTGTGTGTGTGTATGTACGTATATATGTATGTGTGTTTGTGTCTGTGTCTTTGTGTTTTTGTGTGTGTGTGTTAATGTGTGTGCGTGTATGTGTGTGTATTTGTGTGTGTTTGTATCTGTGTGTGTGTGTTTTGTACAAACAAACTTGTACCACTTCAGACCAGTACAATTACATACATATTAAATAATTCACTGAAGACTCACACATCGTTTAAAAGTTCACATGAAATAAATTAAAGTCTATAATTTAAGTGTGAATCATTGATACTTTGGTATTACTGAAACTCATTGTTCATTATATAGTAAATACAAAATGGACCAATTTACTCTCTCCCTATTAGCAAAATTTATGAAAGTAGCAAAATAACAATATATTTAGCCCACAGCATAGGTGGGACTAAACTTCCCTGTAGCCAGATTCACTTTTCAAGAGTGAACAAGATGGACTGTTTTCTAGTACACTAACACTGGCAATAATTCTTGTTTTTGCAGTATACTGCTTTATAAATTGGGGTAATCGTTATTTACTATCTTATAATTCAGTGAAAGAACTTTGCTTAAGCTTATGCAACAGTATCATAGTCGGTTTAACGGTACTTCCTTAGTGAAGTATTATTTGAATATGAAGGTGAGTACTTCTGTACTAGTGTAACTCACTAAGGCCTCGCTTCCATTGAGTCGTTAAAAATGGAGCCGTAAGCTACCGAAGCGGCCGACAGCTAAAAGTAATTTACGGCTCCATTTTAGTACCATGTTTCCATTGAAATATTTTGCGGATAGCGTGCAGTCGCTCTTTTCGTGTAGCTGTAAGTTAACATTGTGTTAACGCTTCCATCTGATGTCGGATTTCTTGAAAATCAATTAGTTGCTAAGGTAACCCGACCTTACGCTATAGAATTTACGTTTAACGTCCGTGCTCCTTACCGGTGATCACCTCTCAAGAAAAATAAAGATACACTTATCCATATGTTTAATAATCAAATACTATTTTTTAATATAATTATATTTACCACTTCATAAATATAAGTAATATGTATTGCTGCCCTAGGCATAGGTCTAGTTTGCATTCTGTAGATATGTTCTTGCATATATTATTATATTGAAATATATACTGATATTTCTATTAGAATATACGTTCAACTATTTCTATACATGAGACAACAATAAATATTACTTATAACAATTTATTTCTACATTAAAACACTTGCATTATTTGCAAGTTTTATAATTTCAATAGAAAATAGGTCTCAAAAAGCACAATTTTCCTCTTTTACACCTAGTTGAGCTGGGTGTAATATTTCTCAATGTATCGACAGCCTCCGACAGTATATTAACGGTTTGCGCTTTCATTGGAATCCTGGTATAATTTATCGATTAACGGCTTCTATTACTTTCTATGGGACGCAAAGATTTTTTCGGCAGCCGGAGTCCAGCTGCCAATATTGAGGTATAACGCGCTATTGGAAACAGTCGATAAACGATATTGCTTTCGACAGCATATTTAACGGTTTGCGAGTGGACGCAAACTGAATTACGACTCAATGGAAGCGAGGCCTTAGATGGTAGGGAATGGTAGAGATAAAGGGATCAGCTTGTCAGATGATTGGTTAAGTAGTAAAATTACCAGAAATGCAATAGACATTTCCTAGGTAATTGGATGATATCAAAAAGTAGATGTTTGATAATGTTGCTATCAGGCATGGCTTAGTATTGTATAAATAGCTACATGGCTGCTGAATATCTGGCATTATTATCTCTTTATACCCAGCAAAATCCTGCCTAGGAGCCACAGCATGCTGTAGCTGCTTAACAATAAACAACCAGGGAACCAATTAGTTGCAGCATACGCATGTATCTGCCAATCGTTTTCCATCTCCTCCTCAGAAGCTGCTGGCTTTCAACACACTCTAAGACAACATTCACAAGCTGTAACAAATTGTAACAAATTGGAACACCCCTAGGCAGCTGCCTCCTTCACCTAATGTACAATACAGCTCTGATTTAGTGTTGTAAGTTTCATGGGCTTTACTCATTACATATAAACTAAACTACTTGTAGAACTGTTGTATGCACTGAGTCACTTTTTATCTAGCTTATATTAGCATGTCAAAGCACTATGCAAGTCTGAGGTGTTATACAAAAACAAAATGGTTATATATATATTTTGTGACAACTTTCAAAGAATGTTGTGGAGACAAAAGCAAAACGAAACAACGAAAAGAAAATACCTGTCAAGCTCGCTGCCTACATTTAATGACTCAAAAACATAGAGATGGGACGTGTGGGCGTTTCGTGCAAAAGCAGAGTTTCTAAAGGTTAATTTACAGGGAGTTGCTACTGGTATCACGCATAGCCTTTGTTGGTGCTTCTACAATGTTATTGAAAATAACCCAAACAGGTTATGTAGTAACTTCGATATGATCTAGGTAAATTTTACCTCAGGGGATTCCTTCAAAGCCAAAAATGTTTTACTCTGTCTGCACGAAATTTGCTGGAGGGTAGTTTTTATAAGCAAACAGGCTGAATACCACAAAAGCAAGCAAAAGAAGTAGAAAGAAAAATCCTTTCACCCTGGTTTCTAATAGGTTTTCAAAGGTTTAGCATAATTAAAACTCAAGTTCAAAACACACAAGTGAACATGTTAGAATGTTTTGTTTGCATTTTTTTTATTAAATTATTTTTCCCTGTGTGTGTGTGTATATATAATATATATATATATATGTAGTTCTGGGAATGTTATCCCCTATGATTTTGGTATACCTTATCTATAAAGTAGCTGTTTGTATTTTCTTTATATATATTATATTTAGTCTGCATACCTTTTGTCTCTATTTTGTAGCATCTCAATATGTAACAATACTATGCACCTGCACTTGTGCATCTGTACCTGCATTATTGCATTATGTAATAACTTTGTTAAAGGGACAGTAAGCTCAGAAAATGTCAAGAGAATCTGGAAAGAAACACAGCGCAACCAGATTCAAGTGTACCGTAATGATATAAAATATATGACACTGTTAAAGATGCCCTTACAGTGTTAAAATTAATTTATTGCATAACATCTTAAAAATGAAATCCTTCCAAGGTATAAGAGTAGATAAATTGATATAAGTTCTGTATGGCAGTCAGCTCTATCTGTGCTGTGCTGGCAGCTCTCGTGCATATGACCAGCATGATACCGATGTCGGGCAGTGTTTCCTTGATTCAGAGGTTGATGACATCAGGAGGCTACGGGTCCCCACTTGGTTCAAAAAGCCTTAAAGCGTTTCTACCGCTAAACATGCGGTCTTTCTCAAGAGGTACAATGATCTGATAGTTGGACAGCCTGTGATTGCCTTTAACCCCTTAACGGCCAATGACGTGTCAGGCACGTCCTACAAAAAAATACAGTTAGTGACCAAGGACGTGACTGACACCTCCTCTAGGGTTTGAAGCTCTGAAAGTGATCATGATCGCTTCCAGCCACTTCCAGCAGCTTCCAGGGTAATGAAGTGATGCCTCCATATTGAGACATCATTTTAATACCATTTTTAAGCATCCAATCCACTCTGTGGCCCTCTCTGCATCGGCCAGCGATGGTGCCGATCGTTGGTGGGAGCCATTGCAGGGAGGTGGGTGGGCAGCACATCGCCTGTGCTTTTTCCGGATTCTGTAACCCAGTGTCCGTGAGCACGCAAGGAGGCAGGGCTCTGGAGTGCACGCACGCAGGGACATTGATCATAAACGAAAGGAGAGAGAGGGATAGGGAAAGGGAAAGGGAGGTGGAAAAATGGTTTGGAAAGGGATCCGGGAGGGGGAGAAGCTACACTACAGAAAATGGGCTGTTTATATATTTTTTATTAAAAGAAAGGGCAAATTTGTTAGTAAACCTAAGATGGCGGCCAATAGGTTGAGGGGGGAGGCTTAGTGAGCTGTTGGGGGGGGGATCAGGGCGGTTGGGGGATAATGGGGGATCCTACACTTTATAAAAATCTTTAAAAAAAAAAAGACCTTTATTTTTATACTTGCAGACTTTCTGCCAGTACTTAAGATGGCGGTGACAATTTTGAGGTGGGGGAGGGAAGAGAGCTGTTTGAGGGGTTCAGGGAGGGATCAGAGGGTGGGATGTGTCAGGTGGGAGGCTGATCTCTACACTAAAGCTAAAATAAACCCTACAAGCTATCTAATTTAACCCCTTCACTGCTGGGCATAATACAAGTGTTGTGCGCAGTGGCATTTAGCGGCCTTCTAATTACCAAAAAGCAACGCCAAAGCCACATATGTCTGCTATTTATGAACAAAGGGGATCACAGAGAAGCATTTACAACCATGTGTGCCATAATTGCACAAGCTGTTTGTAAATAATTTCAGTGAGAAACCTAAAGTTTGTGAAAAAGTTATCGATTATTTTTATTTGATCACATTTGGCAGTGAAATGGTGGTATGAAATATACCAAAATGGGCCTAGATCAATACTTTGGGTTTTCTACTACACTACACTAAAGCTAAAATTAACCCTACAAGCTCCCTTCAAGCTACCTAATTAACCCCTTCACTGCTGGGCATAATACAAGTGTGGTGCGCAGCGGCATTTAGCGGCCTTCTAATTACCAAAAAGTAATGCCAAAGCCATAAATGTCTGCTATTTCTGAACAAAAGGGATCCCAGAGAAGCATTTACAACCATTTGTGCCATAATTGCTCAAGTTGTTTGTAAATAATTTCAGTGAGAAACCTAAAGTTTGTAAAAATGTTTGTGAAAAAGGTAACGATTTTTTTTATTTGATCGCATTTGGCGGTGAAATGGTGGCATGAAATATACCAAAATGGGCCTAGATCAATACTTTGGGTTGTCTACTAAAAAAAATATATACATGTCAAGGGATATTCAGGGATTCCTGACAGATATCAGTGTCAGCTAATTTTGGAAAACAAATTGTTTGGAAGTAGCAACTTGTATTTATTGCCCTATAACTTGCAAAAAAAGCAAAGAACGTATAAACATTGGGTATTTATAAACTCAGGACAAAATTTAGAAACTATTTAGCATGGGTGTTTTTTGGTGGTTGTAGATGTGCAACAGATTTTGGGGGTCAAAGTTATGATAAAAATAATGGTATTTTTTAGAAAGTCCATTTAATGGCAAGAAAAACGGTAGATAATATGTGTGGGTACAGTAAATGAGTAAGAGGAAAATTACAGCTAAACACAAACACCGCAGAAATGTAAAAATAGCCCTGGTCCCAAATGGTCAACAAAAGGAAAAGTGGTCTGGTCACTAAGGGGGTAAATGTCCACAAAAGTTTTCTGATTGGTGCAGCCACGGCACTTAGGAGAGTGAAATATAGTCCTTCTCTTATGACATCGCACATATTACTAGGCCGTGGACAAAAACCTTACACTTCAATATTAAGTTTTAGGCAGCTCAAAATAAACAATATTAAGGCAATTTATGAAAACTTAAAGGGACACTGAACCCAAATGTTTTCTTTTGTAATTCAGAAAGAGCATGCAATTTTAAGCAACTTTCTAATTTACTCCTATTATTAATTTTTCTTCGTTCTCTTGCTATCATTATTTGAAAAAGAAGGTATCTAAGCTTTTTTTTGGTTTCAGTACTCTGGACAGCACTTTTTTATTGGTGGATTAATTTATCCACTAATCAGCAAGGACAACCCAGGTTGTTCACCAAAAATGGGCTGGCATCTAAACTTACATTCTTACATTTCAAATAAAGATACCAAGAGAATTAATAAAATTTGATAATAGGAGTAAATTAGAAAGTTGCTTAAAATTTCATGCTCAATCTGAATCATGAAAGAAAAATTTTGGGTACAGTGTCCCTTTAATATCAAAACCTATTAAACTATAAGTAGTGTTAAAAATAAGATTATATGGATAATGCATGTAATTCGTTAATGGGTTTCATACATATAAAAGTAAAATTCAATTTATCCTCTATAATGAATACATGAAATGTTAAAAATAAATCATAAATGTATATACACACATAGAAACAAGATCCCATTTTATCCCTTATTACATCATGACTTAATTTAAATATGATCTTGTATATCTTACTAGATGACATTATTATAAAAAATAAAATATTAAGAATTAAAAATGTATATATAAAAATATACCTTCTATAGTAAACTGTCACCAAGGAGAGTTTAACCAAATGAATGCCCAGAGTTACATAAAAGCAGCTAAGTCCAGGTCATTTAAGCCCATAGGATGCAAACAGTTTAATTTTTGTATCCAGAAAGTTTCCTGCTTCTTAAGAGTCAATAATCTATTCTTTTTTTGCTGGGGGGTATCCAATCAATTATTTGGACCTTTAAAGTCCTAGAGTCACTCCCATGACAGTGTCTGAAATGGACAGGAACGCTATATTTATCTAATTTGGATTTTATGTTGTATAAATGCTCAGAGAATCTACGTCTCATCTTCCTTTTCGTGCAACCTACACAAATTAGGCCACACCCACATGTTAAAAGGTATACTACAAGTACACCGGCTTTTTATATTAAATGTTGCTGTGTGATCACTATTGTTAAATAAAGGATTCATATGTATATGCTTACACATTGCCCAGTTGTTTTTACCACATTTATACATGCCTTATTTAAGGCTTAGACAGTTGCTTATTGTGGTTTTGTCTTTCTTAATTGGTCTCAATTTACTGGGGGCCAATAGATTTTTTAGGTTTCTTCCCTTTTTAAAAGTTATTAACGGTTTATTATTGAGATTCAGAGCTAGGATAACATCTGATTTGATTAAGATTCTCCAATGTTTGTTGAAAACATCCTTAATACTCTTATTACCCTCATTATAAGTGGTTATGAATCTAACTGCGTCCCTACTATCTTGTTCACTCTCGTTCTTCTTACCACATATATCTTTATTTAATAACTGGTTTCTGTCTTGATACTGTGCTCTAAGACGGCACTCTTCTATACAAACTATAGCCTTTTTCACAGAAATTCCTAGTCATAATTTCGGCTTCTCTATAATCTTCCAAAGAGGAACAATTCATTCTAAGCCTTAGAAATTGCCCATATGGTACGTTTTCTTTCCATTTCTTATGATGGGCATAAGTTAATATAACTGTTCCTATCAGTAGGTTTTCTAAAATTAGTAACTGCACAAACATACTTAAGTCTAGGAACTCAATTTCAGTTTTAGAGTGTTTTTCCGTGAATTTTAAGTTATAGTCATTGTCGTTAATATATTCTATAAAATCCTTAACTGTGGTGATATCTCCTTCCCACAGTATAATGATATTGTTAATGTATCTTTGGTATTTAATTATATTACCATTGAAACGATTATCACTCAGAAAATGTGAATCAAATTTATAAAATGCCCTATGTATTCATAATTTTTCATTAAAATTATATTTTTAGTATAGAAAAACTTTGGTAAATGGGGAGTTTAGCATCCCAAATTATGTAACCATGTTATATTTTATTCCCAAATTATGTTACCATGTTATATTTTATTTCACCTGCTCACTTAGTACCTGTCCTACATCAACTATTTGTGGCGGGATTCCCTTCTCCTTCCCTAATAACATGGCTACATAATTTGACCCCACAGTGGGATTCCCTTCTCCTTCCCTTATAACATGGTTACATAATTTGCCCCCATGGCGGGATTCCCTTCTCCTTTTCTTATAACATGGTTACATGGTTACATAATTTGGGACGCTAAACTCCACATTTACTAAAACTTTTAAAAATCTTCTCTACATGTATAACTGCCTTTCCGCCCACACCTTCGGCATATTTTTTAATTTATTTTTAAAGATTTTACCCCATATCCAAATGAAGACTTATCGATCGCACTGTTTCGGCATTTCGTGCAGGGCAATTGTGTAAGTCTTCAACTCTGATTTTCCTATTGTACTTAATCTGCGCATGCACAAGTTTTCCCGCAGTGTGATCCTGGTGATGCAACAGATGCTAGTGTACTGCACCGGGGTAAGCTGTTATGTGTGAAATCGCACTATTACTCATAGAAGCGCCGATGCTCTGACGAAACTGTATCATGTCATTACTGACCCTTTAAGAATATTCATAAAAACAGGTATTCTAAAAAAATAATGTGTTTTTTTAACAATATAGTATGCCGTGTGACAATTTTGTATTCTTTCGAGGTGCTTTACAGTTTCCTTTTCTAAGATATTCTAATAATAATAAATTATTTAATCCACACAATTTACAAACAGGATATTGCAAGAAAGTCATGTTTTTTTATACTCATATTGAGTAAACAGGTGAAAACTATAATGAACAGACCTCTTTCAGCCTATTTTTCTGCATACCTGTTATTCTGAAAAGCAAAACATGGCATCTAATATAATTAATATATACAGAAGTGTCTTATGAGCTCTATAGTTGGCCTCTGTGCTTGCGTAGACGGTCCCTGACATGCACAATTTGTTTCAAATCCACAAAGTTGGAAAAAAGCACACTTACATGAAAGGGGCATGGAAAAAGACTTGCCAAGTCCAAATCAAATAAAAAAATCTGTATAATTCCAGCCTCTAAAATGTTAACACACCTTTATTTCTTTAGTTTGGGTCCAAAAGCATAGTACAACATTTTAGACCTGCAATAGGCCCTTAGTAATGACTAAGGGTCTATTGCAGGCCTGACACTTTGTACCATTACTGTAATTTGTTGCCATGATGACTTGTGAGCTTACATATCTTTCTTTTCCTTTGTTGAAATTGCATGTAGCATTTTCTTGGTGATGCACTTCGGCAGATATAGGTTGCAGCAATAAGTGAACAAGTGAAGTAATATTGTAAGACACATTTTGGCATTATTTGTTTTTTAATATGGTTAAATGAGAAGTCACATATTAATTGTGGTATTTTGAGGCACACATATTGTAGAACAGAAACTTTCTAGTAAATTTGTTTGGCTCCATTTCATTGCATCATATTATAATTTGATTTTTTCTCTTAGTATTGAAAAAAGCTGTCAATCTAAAGAAAATTTAATAAATGATAAGGAGAAAGTCTTACATTATTTTTTTCAAAAGAATTATTATTTAAAAACCAATAACCACAAATCCACCTTTAAAAATAATATTAGCTCTTGTAGTATTGGAATGTATTTAAAAAGGTATAATAAAAATATATTCCCATTTTTATAAAACAGAAATGCTCTTGTATGAGCCAAAATTTTAATACAACACCTACGGTTATAAATCACCTTCGTATATATAATTTAGTCACTGAGTTAACAACATGAAACCAGATAAACACATTAACATGATCCAGAACAAGTTCTTTATGGAAGTAAATTTGAATGTTCTCATCCTTAACTACACACTTAATAATAAAAATAGCCAATTATAGGATAAGTGAAATATAGAGACATGTTTTTATATAGGAGTCAAAACTTTACACATGGGAATGAGCAAATCAGCTTGTATTTGGTTAATAAAATGATGGATTGAATACTGCATTTTGGGTGGGTCTAAATTAACCTTCGAAGCATTTTTTTCCTGAAGGGCACATGAAAACGTGTTGACACATGATTTTTATGATAGCGTTTTCTGCTTGCTAAAGTTTTATAACAGCTGTCAGTTTATGAAATCAGACTGTAAATCAATGGACTAAAATGCATTTTACTTCTGTGAAACTTCAAGAAAATTAGTCAATAAAAGTTCAATAAAATGCAAGAGAAAATTATTTTAATTTTCCCTATAGGGCATTTATAAAACATAAGTGACATGAGAGTTGTGTTACCACTTAGTTCAGGTGTGCCCAAATAGTAGATTGCAATTTACCACTTGATCGCCAAGGGCTGATGAGTAGTTCACAAGATTGCTGTACGATTTGCCAGTAGAGACAATATGGCCTAAAGTTAAAATAAATATATACAATGAGTTTTGCAGAAGTATTCTCTGTCACAAATATGGCCTCAAGTGGAAACAGGTGTTTTGTGTGACTGAGCACAAACCTATTAGATTATTTAGTACTAAAAACTTTCACATTTATATTTTATTAAGACTGTTACATCCATAAACAGGTTACACTGACACATTTCAGAAAACATGGTTATGTCTCACTAAAGCTTAGGCACTCCTGATTTATTTGTTTGTCTCTGATCCCCAATGGTGGACTTTATATTTGTGGAAATGCTCCATTGGCCATCCGGTATAGTTTAGCTACACCCATGTATGGGTAGCAATGGGTCTTTACTAGAATTGCCAGGTGTCCAGTATAGAACTGGATAGTTTTGGTATTTAAAACAACTACCAGATAAAATATATATAAAAACATAATAAGCACTTAAATGTTCTCAGGTTCTCAGTAGAGATGAGGGCTGATGCGAGGGGGATATGACTTTTGGTGCCACTTATGCTTTTCCTATGTTGTTTGAGTCTGCCTGTCAGCTATTGAATAAGCCAGGCCAGCTAGCTCTTTTATTAGACCCCTCGTACACACAAGTTCCATGTGCATGAGATGCATTTTACAGAAGATGTAGCTATAGATCTTTAGTGTAATGCAATGCATATCTGGTGATGTTGGTACCACTAGCAGGGGCAGAACTACTATTGGTGCAGCAGGTGCAGTGGCATCAGGGTCCAAGTGCTGGGGGGGGGGCATAGAAGCCAGCCAATACATTGACATGAGCATAATGTGTACAATCCTAATGCAGGGGAACATTTTATAAGTGCAAGTTGCTGGTCCATCTAACTATCCTCCATAATCATTATACAGAGCAGCATGAATATTTTTACTATTGCTTACTACTGAGTTATCTTTGGGGGTGCAAAAATATTTTTGCACCAGGGCCCTCTTCTGAGTAGGTCCGCTACTAGCTTAAAGGACAGAGTTTGGACAACCTTACCTAAACTGCTCTGCTGTCCCAGCACTCCCTTTGCACTGCTTCACACATGTGCAAGTCATTCTCTATATTCAAAACTGCAGCAGTGGTAAACAAGTAGGTACAGCATTATATGCCTTTCCCTATATATGTAAAGACACTTCCCGTTGAAATTGTCTTTGCATTAAATCATTCTGTCTCATTCTGAATTTTCATGTCTTCTGTTTATGCCCAGGTGATTGTCAATGCCCTGGCTATCCTGTCTAAAAATGACTGGCCTGTTCCATTATGATGAAGAATTTGTTCTGTCCGGTTCTCTGCTGTCTAAGAATTAGGTTAAGAGAAGAGTGCAATTTATCGTATTACAAGTTGAAAGTAAAAAGTATTCTCACAAGCGCTAACCCTACACTCACAAAAATAGGAAGTTAAAATATAGAGATTGCATTTAACATATTCGCCCATAGAAGTCAATGGAGAAAGAAAAGTTGAATTAAAGCTAACAACCTACTCATGCGCAAACCCAATCACAAGTTTGCAAGCCGACATGAAAATATGAGTACCAGGTTGCAAAATAGGAATAATAAGTTAGCAAAAAAAAAGCACTCACTGGTTTAGAAAAACAAATATTATATTTTACTAGCGGAAGGGGTAAATACCTCGAAACGTCACACTAGTAAAATATACTATTTGTTTTTCAAAACCAGAGAGTGTTTTTTTCTTGCTAACTTATATATATATATATATATATATATATATACACACATATATATACAGTATATGAGTTTTTTGGTACAATCAATATATACTGTGTATATATAGATATATATATATATATATACAAATATATATATATATACCAATGTATAGATGAGTATATATAGGTATAGCTATATACAGATATATATATATATATATAAATATCTATTTTAAAATGCTATAACATATTCCCCTATGTGAAGAACATCAGAATGTGAAATATTTACAGTAAATACACTAAACACTTTATTAAATATGAATATTGCATAATTATTATATTCCATGTTTTTATCTACTTGACTGCAAGGTGCTTCAATGCACTTAAATATATATATATATATATATATATATATATATATATATATATATATATATATATATATATATATATATATATATATATATATATATTTATTTATATATATATGTGTGTGTATACATATGTATTTATGTGTTTATATGTGCATATATGTCTGTAAATACATGTATACACATATAAATATATAAATACATATATATATAAACAAAGTCCTATGTAGAACTGCACACCATATATATTACAGTATCTGCCAGGGTGCAATGTCAAAAAATAGTATTTATAATGCAAAAAAGGCAGCACTCACTGGTCTTCCATGTAGGTCAAATTTAACTTTTAATAGTACAAAAAGAGGTTTAAAATTCAGGGATAAACATGACGTTTCGATGCTTAACTGGGATCTTTATCAAATGTCCCAAAGACAAGCAAGATGGTTCCTAGGAGGTCACATCAGCTATGTGATGTTCCCAATGGGAGCATGAAGATACTGGCTGTGTGCGCTATATATAGCGCACACAGCCACACATGCATTGATAGGCTGAAATACTGTGTGTATTTCAATCTATCAATGCACGTGTGGGTGGGAAATGAATACCAAGAGAATTAATAAAATAATAATAGGAGTAAATTCGAAATTTGCTTAAAATTTCATGCTCAATCTGAATCACAAAATACATTTTTTGGGTACAGTGTCCCTTTAAGGTATCTATTAAGCTATACAAATATAAGCAGACAAAACCATAGATATTTATAGAATTCTGATATATCAGCTTTAAACATAATCAAGGAAATTACTGAATAATAATCAATCTATGTAATCAATAATAAGTTCAATATTGCCAAACCATTGTTTAGCCCAAAATCAAAGCTATATTATAGAATGTGCAGTTAATAATTCTAGAGAGGAGTATGAAAAATACTGGATATTTAAGTTTAATAGTACTAAATTACTATGCAATCATGAATGGTTATCACTTGTATTTTAATGGTTGTCTATTGGGGAGAAATATACAAAAATAAAGGGGGCCAATTTATTATGCTGAGAATGCAACTGTTTCCACGCGAGCCTTCAGGCTCGCCGGAAACATAAGTTAAGAAGCAGCAGTCATAAGACTGTTGCTCCTTAACTCGTCCGCCATCTCTGAGGTGACAGAAAGCAATCAACCCGATAGGATACGATATATATTTGTAATGGATAGTGCAGGGGAGTGTTATTGGTGCACTTACTGCGCTCCTATTACAACTGGTGAGTTAAATGGATATGAAACCCTACATTTAGCCACCAATCAGCAAGCGCTACCCAGGCGCTGAACAAAAAATGGTCCTTCTCTTAAGCTTACTACATTCCTGCTTTTCAAATAAAGATACCAAGAGAATGAAGAAAAATTGATAATAGGAGTAAATTAGAAAGTTGCTTAAAATTGCATGCTCTATCTGAATCATGAAAGAAAAAAATGTGTTTCATATCCCTTTAAGTATTGTACTCAACTACAATTCAAACTACCTCTGTGAAAGGGACAGTAAACAGTTTTTTTTATCACAATGAATTGAGACATTGTGGCTGCAAATACATATACCATGATTTATTACCCCATTTTATACCCCCGAAATCACCAGTGCTAACAAATACCAGGCCACTTCTCTTTTCTTTTATCACTTGTGGGACAGCTAATGATATACATATTTGATTTGCGCTATTCAGCGAAGAGGAGCGCATTCCCGATGACGCAACACCAGGATGATTGCCCGAACATAATTCACACAAGTGCAGTGTGGCTGCCACAGTATAAATAGCAACAAAAGATCTTTTCTCATTTATGCTTTCAGATGTAATTATTTTGATGCACTGATTTGCTGTTGCACTTTCTCAATCATCTGGCGGTGGTTGCCCTCAGTAGTATGCTTTGCGGAATGCTGTAAAAAAAAGCATAAACGGAGGTGCCGGCTTAGTATGTATTACCATAGATTGCTTTGAGGTTTAAAAAGGCGTTACAAAACAATAGTGCTAATCATTTTTCATTCCACTGGTAGTCTAGATTTATTAGGCTATAAGAGTATCTTAAAAAACAGCTACTTCATTTGCAAAAATAAACTTGAAAATGCAATTTCTCAGACATTTTATACTCTGCAGCTGGTATAAGAATTAATTGAAAATACATTAAGGGAAGAACAATTTTACAGTATACTGTCCCTTTAAATTCTGTCTTCAAAGTGTAAGGACACTGGTGTAGAGTTTGTTAGTCTGTTTCCTATGAAATTCTTCTACTTATCGAGTTAAGCTCACAATTTCACCATATTCTCTATCCCAAAATTTTTTTTACATTATGTTTATATGTGTGTACATATGTATTAATATGTGTGTGTATATATATATATATATATATATATATATATATATATATATACACACAGACATATATACACATAAATACATTTGTACATTTGTACACACATATAGACTTATATAGAAGTGCATTGGAGCCCTTTGCAGTTAAGTAGATGAAAACATGTAAAAACATATTTATGAAATATTTATATAAATAAAGTGTTATACTGTGTATTTACTGCAAATATTTCACATTCCAATGTTCTGTACATAGGGCAGTTATGTTCTATGTATTTTTAAATTGATCTATCTATCTATCTATCTATCTATCTATCTATCTATCTATCTATCTATCTATAGGTATAGATATATATATTGTACAAAAATACCATCAGATATAAATACAAATTTGTTTATGAATAAATGTGAAGAACATTGGATTGTGAAACATTCATATTTTCATGTCGGTTATCGCACTCTAGAATATGCACTCGGGTTTGCATGTTAGTTGGATGTTTTCTTCCACACTTTTTTGCTCCATTGACTTCTACTTTGATGGGGGAATACGTTATTGCACATGCAATATTCTGACTTTGGCTTTTTTTTTGTGCATCGGGTTAGTGTGCAATCGAAAACAGTTTACTTTCAACTTATAATACGAGCAGTACCCAACACGCGCAAAAAGCTTACTTCTAGCAGAGTTAGAGTTTGAGCGGGAATGTTAAATACTGCTCCACTTGTAATCTGGCCCTTTATGTGTTTAACCCCCGCAAAGTGGTTAAACACATAGTTAAAATATCAGCAGAAACTATCAATGATCTAATCAACAGCTATGCGACAGTTTCAGCTCTGAACCAGCAGTGTCAAGTGATACTTTAACTATCTGTTTAGCACCCACAAAGGTTGCAGTGTTGCTAGTGAAAAAAAGTTATCACTATAATGCCCCTTTATACAAAAATGACCATCTTTCTATTAGAAGTATAGTAAAGAACCAACTAACTATTAACTAACCTACAAAATCTAATTAACTAAATAAAATACACTTTAAATGCATAAATTATATTTTATATAAATAAGACTGACAAATGTCTGCATAAAAACAGAATTTATGCTTACCTGATAAATTACTTTCTCCAACGGTGTGTCCGGTCCACGGCGTCATCCTTACTTGTGGGAATATCTCTTCCCCAACAGGAAATGGCAAAGAGTCCCAGCAAAGCTGGCCATATAGTCCCTCCTAGGCTCCGCCCACCCCAGTCATTCGACCGACGGACAGGAGGAAAAATATAGGAGAAACCATATGGTACCGTGGTGACTGTAGTTAGAGAAAATAATTCATCAGACCTGATTAAAAAACCAGGGCGGGCCGTGGACCGGACACACCGTTTTCTCCAACATTGGTGTGTCCGGTCCACGGCGTCATCCTTACTTGTGGGAACCAATACCAAAGCTTTAGGACACGGATGAAGGGAGGGAGCAAATCAGGTTACCTAAACGGAAGGCACCACGGCTTGCAAAACCTTTCTCCCAAAAATAGCCTCCGAAGAAGCAAAAGTATCAAATTTGTAAAATTTGGCAAAAGTGTGCAGTGAAGACCAAGTCGCTGCCTTACCTATCTGGTCAACAGAAGCCTCGTTCTTGAAGGCCCATGTGGAAGCCACAGCCCAAGTGGAGTGAGCTGTAATTCTTTCAGGAGGCTGCCGTCCGGCAGTCTCATAAGCCAATCGGATGATGCTTTTAAGCCAAAAGGAGAGAGAGGTAGAAGTCGCTTTTTGACCTCTCCTTTTACCACAATAGACAACAAACAAAGAAGATGTTTGTCTGAAATCTTTTGTAGCCTCTAAATAGAATTTTAGAGCACGGACTACGTCCAAATTGTGTAACAAACGTTCCTTCTTTGAAACTGGATTCGGACATAAAGAAGGTACAACTATCTCCTGGTTAATATTCTTGTTAGAAACAACCTTTGGAAGAAAACCAGGCTTAGTACGCAAAACCACCTTATCTGCATGGAACACCAGATAGGGCGGAGAACACTGCAGAGCAGATAACTCTGAAACTCTTTAGCAGAAGAAATAGCAACCAAAAACAAAACTTTCCAAGATAGTAACTTAATATCTATGGAATGTAAAGGTTCAACCGGAACCCCTTGAAGAACTGAAAGAACTAGATTTAGACTCCAGGGAGGAGTCAAAGGTCTGTAAACAGGCTTGATCCTAACCAGAGCCTGAACAAATGCTTGAACATCTGGCACAGCTGCCAGTCTTTTGTGTAGTAAGACAGATAAAGCAGAGATCTGTCCCTTTAGAGAACTTGCAGATAATCCTTTCTCCAAACCTTCTTGTAGAAAGGAGAGAATCTTAGGAATTTTTATCTTATTCCATGGGAATCCTTTGGATTCACACCAAAAGATATATCTTTTCCATATTTTATGGTAAATCTTTCTAGTTACCGGTTTTCTGGCCTGAACCAGAGTATCTATCACGGAATCTGAAAACCCACGCTTTGATAGAATCAAGCGTTCAATCTCCAAGCCGTCAGCTGGAGGGAGACCAGATTTGGATGTTCGAATGGACCCTGAACAAGAAGGTCCTGTCTCAAAGGTAGCTTCCATGGTGGAACCGATGACATATTCACCAGGTCTGCATACCAAGTCCTACGTGGCCACGCAGGAGCTATCAAGATCACCGAGGCCCTCTCCTGTTTGATCCTGGCTACCAGCCTGGGAATGAGGGGAAATGGTGGAAATACATAAGCTAGGTTGAAGGTCCAAGGTGCTACTAGTGTATCTACTAGAGTCGCCTTGGGATCCCTGGATCTGGACCCGTAGCAAGGAACCTTGAAGTTCTGACGAGACGCCATCAGATCCATGTCTGGAATGCCCCATAATTGAGTTAGTTGGGCAAAGATCTCCGGGTGGAGTTCCCACTCCCCCGGATTGAATGTCTGACGACTCAGATAATCCGCTTCCCAGTTTTCCACACCTGGGATGTGGATCGCAGATAGGTGGCAGGAGTGATCCTCCGCCCATTTAATTATTTTGGTCACTTCTTTCATCGCCAGGGATCTCCTTGTTCCCCCCTGATGATTGATATACGCAACGGTCGTCATGTTGTCTGATTGGAATCTTATGAATTTGGCCTTTGCTAGCTGAGGCCAAGCCCTGAGAGCATTGAAGATCGCTCTTAGTTCCAGAATGTTTATCGGGAGAAGAGACTCTTCCCGAGACCATAGTCCCTGAGCTTTCAGGGATTCCCAGACCGCGCCCCAGCCCACTAGACTGGCGTCGGTCGTGACAATGACCCACTCTGGTCTGCAGAAGCTCATTCCCTGGGATAGATGGTCCAGGGTCAGCCACCAACGGAGTGAATCTCTGGTCTTCTGATCTACTTGAATCATTGGAGACAAGTCTGTATAGTCCCCATTCCACTGTTTGAGCATGCACAGTTGTAATGGTCTTAGATGAATTCGTGCAAAAGGAACTATGTCCATTGCTGCAACCATCAACCCTACTACTTCCATGCACTGCGCTATGGAAGGACGTGGAACAGAATGAAGAACTTGACAAGTGCTTAGAAGTTTTGACTTTCTGACCTCTGTCAGAAAAATCCTCATTTCTAAGGAATCTATTATTTTTCCCAAGAAGGGAACTCTTGTTGACGGAGACAGAGAACTTTTTTCTATGTTCACCTTCCATCCGTGTGATCTGAGAAAGGCCAGAATGATGTCTGTATGAGCCTTTGCTGTTGACAGGGACGACGCTTGTATTAGAATGTCGTCCAAGTATGGTACTACTGCAATGCATCAAAGAAAGTCAATGCAGCACCTGTGTCACAATGCAGGGTAATGTTACTATATTATATTAAACTCACGTCAGTCCCACATGTATGCATAGGTGCCTTGAAAACTCTCTCCCCCATAAACGAGCTCCGTGTGGTCTGTAGTATAAACCTCCGGTATGCACGCTACTGACAAAGGCTGATTCTGGGGACCCACCTCTGATATCCTGCTCCGGATCCTCTCGCGAAGGTATCTGTGCGATCAACAGTATCCTGGAGGTCGAGCAGCCGTGTGGATCCCTACAGCGTGTCAGCGTCTGAGCGGCTGATCCGGGGAAGACGTGACGTCACGATATGGAGCCGGTGAACTAAACAGAACCGGGGAGAGTCCACAGCTTCACGAAAAGATTCCAAATTCTTATGGCACCTTGTGGGGAGAATGTTCTACTGCCAAATCACCTTCCGTGCCTCAACCATATCCAAATGGTATCAATAAGAGAAAAGAAAAGCGTAGGCACCAGAAGGTTTTTCAAAAATGCAAATGTCCTTTATTAGGTGATAAAATGCAATGCAACAACGGATGTTAGGAAAAGCATAAACCTCAGGGCTTAGGTGGAGAAGTGGTCACCCACGTACCCCATTGCTGACATGTTTCGGCTTAAGCCGTAATCATAGCTAAAGGGTAAGAGTTATGCCTGCCTTATAAAAGAACAGTTCACCTGTGATAGGTTAAAAACAAAATTGTCACGTGGTTGATACACACCTCCACCTGTAGGTCAATCTGTAAATTTACACTGCCCTGTGTGGAAGTTAACTCTTTATTTTCCACTTAAACACATGAGGATAGTTTATTTGTTTTCATAATGACCAAAGATCCTACATTAAAATGGTTCAATATATATCTTGTTATTATGTACTACTTTATGTGAAAACATAGCTAGTTTAACATAAGTCATATATATCCGCTTGCTTACTTAGCATTTTGTGCAGTTGTACCATTACAAAAATTGGTGGCTCTATATGAAAACAATCATTACCTATCTATCATGTATTGAAAATATCTAAATTGAGGATATCGAACGATAATCCACATAAGGGAAAGGCTGAAAAAATGGTAATAACAATAACATTTACCCAAATAATAATAATAAAACCCTTTATAAAATGAACTTGATGACTGACTTAGTCTAAGTGAAATATTTATGATAACTGTATGCTATAATGTTTATAGTTCACCCTTTGTAACTATATAAACTTCATCCAATATAACATATAGTATTAATCCTGTATATATAAGGGGACACAGGCTAACACCAGAAATTAATAAGGTCATATTCAGAATTCAGCCCTTTGGGCATTCTGGTGTGCAGCCTGTGTATCCAAAACACCTCCCTTTTAAGAAGCAAGGTGTCCCTGTCACCTCCCCTGTTGTTTGTACCAACAACCTCAATGATCGTCCATGATAATGTCCCTGGATCTTTATTGTGTTTAACCTTGAAGTGGTTCACCAGGGGGGTGGTGAGTATACCCCTTTTGATGTCATTAATATGTTCCCTTATCCTAGTCCTTACTTGTCTAGACGTTTGTCCTGTATATTGAATGTCACAGATATCACAGTTAAGAAGATATACTGCATAAGTTGACCTACAATTAAAGAGCGCTCTATGTGCAAATGTCTCACCAGAGTAAGAGCTTCTAAATATATTACCCAATTTGGCATGACTACATGCTATGCAGTTTCTAAAGCTGCACCTATAGACCCCTTTGTAGCTAAGCCAAGAGGATGTATTTGTCTCACCCGTTTTCAATTGTGTAGGTGCCACATAGTTTCCTATGGTTTTGCCTCTCTTGAAGGCAAATCTCAACTTCTGTGCTGCAAGTCCCTGGAGAATGTTGAGGGTAGACCCATCATTAGTGGGATTGATTCCATGTTGGAGCCATTATCCAAGTGGCTTGATTCGATCCTTCAACCCCTGGTGGGGGAACTTCTTAGTCACCTTAGAGACACCAAGCAACTATTGAAAGAGATAGAAGTAATTCCTTGGAAGGAGGGCTATGGATGGTTATCAGTCGATGTAAAATCGTTATATTCGTCAATCCCACATAGCTCTGGGCTAGAATCCATATCCTTCTTTCTAAGGAGATCCACTGGATATAGTGAGACATTTATTAAATTTATTCTCAGAGTAACTGAGTTCCTGCTTACTCACAACTTCTTTGTATTTGAACGCGTGTTTTATCTCCAGAGATGTGGCACAGCCATGGGGGCCAAATTTGCTCCCTCTTACGCCAACCTATATATGGGTTGGTGGGAGCTGTGCCACATCTTTGGAGATATAAACACTTATAGGGGTAATATCGTCTATTATCGTCGTTATATAGACGACCTGTTGTTTATATGGGATGGCAGTCAGAATGAAGCACAAGAGTTTGTAGGGCATCTCAATGTCAATAATGCAAGCCTACAATTCACTCATGAATTTGGGCACTCTAAAATTAATTTTTTAGATGTCACCCTCATTGGTGAGGGGACTAACTATATAAGGGTAGAGCTCTACAGAAAACCCATAACCAGGAACACCCTATTACACGCACAGAGCAGCCATCCCAAGCAGGTTTTCAAATCGGTACTGAAAGGCCAGTTCACTAGGGTAAAAAGGAACTGTACCAAAACTAGTGAACATTCCAAACATGAGATGGAATTGTGTGAAAAATTCCTCGAGAGGGGGGTACCCCGAACAGGATATTATTAGGGCCCGGGATGAAGTAAGGGCCATAGAAAGGGCCAACCTACTCAAGGATAAATTCACAGAAAGTAATACAAAATCTGAGCAACTTACATTCGTGACCCAGTTCAGTAAACAGTATTACCAAATATGCAATATCATACGTAGACACATGTCCCTTTTAAAGTCAGATGATGATCTAACACATATTGCAGCACAGAAGTTGAGATTTGCCTTCAAGAGAGGCAAAACCATAGGAAACTATGTGGCACCTACACAATTGAAAACGGGTGAGACAAATACATCCTCTTGGCTTAGCTACAAAGGGGTCTATAGGTGCAGCTTTAGAAACTGCATAGCATGTAGTCATGCCAAATTGGGTAATATATTTAGAAGCTCTTACTCTGGTGAGACATTTGCACATAGAGCGCTCTTTAATTGTAGGTCAACTTATGCAGTATATCTTCTCAACTGTGATATCTGTGACATTCAATATACAGGACAAACGTCTAGACAAGTAAGGACTAGGATAAGGGAACATATTAATGACATCAAAAGGGGTATACTCACCACCCCCCTGGTGAACCACTTCAAGGTTAAACACAATAAAGATCCAGGGACATTATCATGGACGATCATTGAGGTTGTTGGTACAAACAACAGGGGAGGTGACAGGGACACCTTGCTTCTTAAAAGGGAGGTGTTTTGGATACACAGGCTGCACACCAGAATGCCCAAAGGGCTGAATTCTGAATATGACCTTATTAATTTCTGGTGTTAGCCTGTGTCCCCTTATATATACAGGATTAATACTATATGTTATATTGGATGAAGTTTATATAGTTACAAAGGGTGAACTATAAACATTATAGCATACAGTTATCATAAATATTTCACTTAGACTAAGTCAGTCATCAAGTTCATTTTATAAAGGGTTTTATTATTATTATTTGGGTAAATGTTATTGTTATTACCATTTTTTCAGCCTTTCCCTTATGTGGATTATCGTTCGATATCCTCAATTTAGATATTTTCAATACATGATAGATAGGTAATGATTGTTTTCATATAGAGCCACCAATTTTTGTAATGGTACAACTGCACAAAATGCTAAGTAAGCAAGCGGATATATATGACTTATGTTAAACTAGCTATGTTTTCACATAAAGTAGTACATAATAACAAGATATATATTGAACCATTTTAATGTAGGATCTTTGGTCATTATGAAAACAAATAAACTATCCTCATGTGTTTAAGTGGAAAATAAAGAGTTAACTTCCACACAGGGCAGTGTAAATTTACAGATTGACCTACAGGTGGAGGTGTGTATCAACCACGTGACAATTTTGTTTTTAACCTATCACAGGTGAACTGTTCTTTTATAAGGCAGGCATAACTCTTACCCTTTAGCTATGATTACGGCTTAAGCCGAAACATGTCAGCAATGGGGTACGTGGGTGACCACTTCTCCACCTAAGCCCTGAGGTTTATGCTTTTCCTAACATCCGTTGTTGCATTGCATTTTATCACCTAATAAAGGACATTTGCATTTTTGAAAAACCTTCTGGTGCCTACGCTTTTCTTTTCTCTTATTGATACTACTGCAATGCCCCTCGGTCTTAGAACCGCTAGAAGGGACCCTAGTACCTTTGTGAAAATCCTTGGAGCAGTGGCTAACCCGAATGGGAGGGCCACAAACTGGTAATGTTTGTCCAGAAAGGTGAACCTTAGGAACTGATGATGTTCTTTGTGGATAGGAATATGTAGGTACGCATCCTTTAGATCCACAGTAGTCATAAATTGACCTTCCTGGATAGTGGGTAGAATCGTTCGAATGGTTTCCATCTTGAACGATGGTACCCTGAGAAATTTGTTTAGGATCTTCAAATCCAAAATTGGTCTGAAAGTTCCCTCTTTTTTGGGAACTACGAACAGATTTGAATAAAATCCCATTCCTTGTTCCTCTATTGGAACTGGGTGTATCACTCCCATCTTTAACAGGTCTTCTACACAATGTAAGAACGCCTGTCTCCTTATTTGGTTTAAGGATAAGTGAGACATGTGGAACCTTCCCCTTGGGGGTAGTTCCCTGAATTCCAGAAGATAACCCTGAGAAACTATTTCTAGTGCCCAGGGATCCTGAACATCTCTTGCCCAAGCCTGAGCAAAGAGAGAGAGTCTGCCCCCTACTAGATCCGGTCCCGGATCGGGGGCTACTCCTTCATGCTGTTTTGTTAGCAGCGGCAGGCTTCTTGGCCTGCTTACCCTTGTTCCAGCCTTGCATAGGCTTCCAGGCTGGTTTGGGTTGTGAGGCATTACCCTCTTGCTTAGAGGATGCAGAATTAGAGGCCGGTCCGTTCCTGAAATTGCGAAAGGAACGAAAATTAGACTTATTCTTCGCCTTGAAAGGCCTATCTTGAGGAAGGGCGTGGCCCTTTCCCCCAGTGATGTCTGAGATAATCTCTTTCAATTCTGGTCCAAATAGAGTTTTACCTTTGAAAGGGATGTTAAGCAATTTTGTCTTGGATGATACATCCGCTGACCAAGACTTTAGCCAAAGCGCTCTGCGCGCCACAATTGCAAACCCTGAATTTTTCGCCGCTAATCTAGCTAATTGCAAAGCGGCATCTAAAATAAAAGAGTTAGCCAACTTAAGTGCGTGAACTCTGTCCATAACCTCCTCATATGGAGTCTCTCTACTGAGCGACTTTTCTAGTTCCTCGAACCAGAACCACGCTGCTGTAGTGACAGGAACAATGCACGAAATGGGTTGTAGAAGGTAACCTTGCTGTACAAAAATCTTTTTAAGCAAACCTTCCAATTTTTTATCCATAGGATCTTTGAAAGCACAACTATCCTCGATAGGAATAGTAGTGCGCTTGTTTAGAGTAGAAACTGCCCCCTCGACCTTAGGGACTGTCTGCCATAAGTCCTTTCTGGGGTCGACCATAGGAAATAATTTCTTAAATATAGGGGGGGGAACAAAAGTTATGCCGGGCTTCTCCCACTCCTTATTCACTATGTCCGCCACCCGCTTAGGTATAGGAAAAGCGTCGGGGTGCACCGGAACCTTTAGAAACTTGTCCATCTTGCATAATTTCTCTGGAATGACCAAGTTGTCACAATCATCCAGAGTAGATAACACCTCCTTAAGCAGTGCGCGGAGATGCTCTAATTTAAATTTAAATGTCACAACATCAGGTTCAGCTTGTTGAGAATTTTTTCCTGAATCTGAAATTTCCCCATCTGACAAAACCTCCCTCATGGCCACTTCAGATTGGTGTGAGGGAATGACAGAACAATTATCATCAGCGCCCTCCTGCTCTTCAGTTTTTAAAACAGAGCAATCGCGCTTTCTCTGATATTCAGGCATTTTGGATAAAATATTTGCTATGGAGTTATCCATTACAGCCGTCAATTGTTGCATGGTAATAAGCATTGGCGCGCTAGATGTACTAGGGGCCTCCTGCGTGGGCAAAACTGGTGTAGACACAGTAGGAGATGATGTATTATCATGTCTACTCCCCTCATCTGAGGAATCATCTTGGGCAATTTCATTATCTGTGGCAGTACTGTCCTTACTTTGTTTGGACGCTATGGCACAATTATCACACAATTTTAAATGGGGAGACACATTGGCTTTCATACATATAGAACATAGCTTATCCGAAGGCACAGACATGTTAAACAGGCTTAAACTTGTCAATAAAGCACAAAAAACGTTTTAAAACAAAATCGTTACTGTCTCTTTAAATTTCAAACAGAAACACTTTATTACTGAATATGTGAAAAAGTATGAAGGAATTGTTCAAACATTACCAAAATTTCACCACAGTGTCTTAAAGCATTAAGAGTATTGCACACCAATTTTCAGAGCTTTAACCCTTAAAATAACGGAACCGGAGCCGTTTACAAATTTAACCCCTATACAGTCCCAGCTACAGCCTTTGCCAAGACCTAACCAAGCCCAGAGGGGAATACGATACCAAATGACGCCTTCTAGAAACTTTTCCAGCTACTTTCAAATCCTCACACATGCATCTGCATGTCTTGCTCTCAAAAACAACTGCGCAGTAATGGCGCGAAAATGAGGCTCAGCCTACAACTGGGAAGGCCCTCCCTGACTGGAAAAGGTGTCTAACATAGTGCCTGCCGTTAAAAAACGTTCCCCAAGTTTATAAATGTGAATTATCAGCATAAACATGTATAAAATGTCCAAATAAAGCAATCGATTTAGCCCATAAAAATGTCTACCAGTTTTATAGCCCATATTAAGCCCTTTATTCTGTTTGAGACTAAGAAAATGGCTTACCGGTCCCCATGAGGGGAAATGACAGCCTTCCAGCATTACACAGTCTTGTTAGAAATATGGCTAGTCATACCTTAAGCAGAAAAGTCTGCTAACTGTTTCCCCCAACTGAAGTTACTTCATCTCAACAGTCCTATGTGGAAACAGCAATCGATTTTAGTTACTGTCTGCTAAAATCATCTTCCTCTCACAAACAGAAATCTTCATCCTTTTCTGTTTCAGAGTAAATAGTACATACCAGCACTATTTTAAAATAACAAACACTTGATAGAAGAATAAAAAACTACATTTAAACACCAAAAACTCTTAACCATCTCCGTGGAGATGTTGCCTGTGCAACGGCAAAGAGAATGACTGGGGTGGGCGGAGCCTAGGAGGGACTATATGGCCAGCTTTGCTGGGACTCTTTGCCATTTCCTGTTCGGGAAGAGATATTCCCACAAGTAAGGATGACGCCGTGGACCGGATACACCAATGTTGGAGAAAAGAGATGAAGGGGCCGAATGCCCCTTGTTTCCGGCGAGCCTTCAGGTCTAAAGACCGCTGCCCCATAACTTGTCCGCCTGCTCTGAGGTGGCAAACAGAAATCATTGTCAGTTGACACCCCCTGCTAGCGGCCGCAAATCTGCAGTGGGTGGTATGGCACAAGCAGTTCTGGTGAACTGCTTGTGCAATGATAAATGCCGACAGCGTACGTATCATGTCCGCTCACACTTTGAAAAATATGCCCCGTAGTACAAGTTGGCATAGCAGTGTACTTTTAGTTTATAGTCTATAAATATATCAACTCATATTATAATCATAATATTATAATCATATATTCAGTGAGGGATCAGTGCTACAAAAACACATAGAACTTTACATTCAAAATCAATAACGTGTTAATTATTCAAAATCAATAACGTGTTAATAACGTGTTCAGTTTATGCAATAAAAGTGTTTGCTTTAAAGGGACATAGAAGTTAAAATTAAACTTCCATAATTCAGATAACGTGAGCAACTTAAAAACAAAATTATAGTTTACTTATATAAGCAAATTAACCTTTTTTTCTTGGTGTCATTAGTTAAACCATAGCTTCTTTATATGGGGATATATTGGGATAGGCTTAAGAGGTTGTGCACGTCTTCTTAAGCACTACATGGCAGCAATGTTTGCAACAATGTTTCTATACACATAGTGCTGAAGACACATAAACCCTCCTGAGCCTTACTCAGTATGCTCTCATACAAAGGATATAAGTTTCAACAAAAGGTTTCAAGAAAGAGGTAAATTAATAAAAGTAAACTGGAAAATTTTTTTGTTTTTATTTTTAACTTGTCCACTCTAACTAAATTATGAACAGTTTAGTTTTGGTTTCTATGTCCATTAACTTTAAAATGTGAAAGCAAAATAGTATGAGAAGACTATGTACACGATTATCAATAGAAAGTGGAAGACCTCGCCAACACTCACAGAGGCTATACTCAGGGAAATCTATAAAAAAAGAGGCTTTCCCTCCAAGTTGCGATATGTCTCACATAGAAATGTATGAATCTTGCTAGAAAGGAAAATGTTGCTGGGGAGAGCAACGTTAGCAGTAAGCATCTTGGGCATTTGAAAAATGACATACTGCAGCCAATACAGATCAGATTACTCTACTGTGAACAATCTCCTCTATTCTCATATACATGTGTTTTTCTATTACGGTAATAAATGTTTTGAGTATTTTTACATAATCTTGCCACCTATTGGTTTGTGAGAAAAAACACTGAATGCCCCTGTTCAGCCCACTATTGGTGATAGAACTCATTTTACAACAAGGAAATTAATACTCTAAATTTCATATTATAAATACAAATTTCACTGTGTTTTTTGCATGTGCAGTGTAGTTTTAGTATGACTTCTACTATGTGCCTTAAAGTGAATGTAAAGTTGAATGAATAAGTGCCCGGTTTTTAAAAACACTATTAAAAACTGGGGCACTTTCATTCATTAAACTTTACATTGCAGCGTTTATTTTTTTAAATACCTTTTTCTTTAGCAAACCCGGACCGGCAATCCTCCGTCCGCTTCTCATGCTGTACTTAGCACCTCAATGACGAAACCGTCTTCCTTCAATTGTTGCGTGGCCTCACCAGAAGGATGCTCTGGGGTGCACGTCATGATTGGAGGAAGCTGGTTTTGCCATTGCTGAGGTAAGTACAGAGGAGCTGCGAGTGGAGGATCACCGGTCTGGATTTCCTAAAGGAAAAGGTAAGTATTTAAAAAAAATGTTGCAATGTAAAGTTTAATGAATGAAAGTGCCCCTGTGTTTAATAGTACTTGTAAAAACCGGACACTCATTAATTTTATTATTATTATTATACTTTATTTATTAAGCGCCAACAAATTCGGCAGCGCTGTCCATGGATACAATTCATTTAAATAAAACAATACAAGACTTGTAAGAGACAGGACAAATTTTACAAACACATACAGGAGGGATTGAGGGCCCTATTCCCGTGGGAATTTACAATCTAGAAGGGTAGGAGGTTGAAAAACAGAAGGTGAGGACTGCAAGATTGAGAAGGATGTTAATACAGAGTTAGATGAGGAAAATGTTAGGTAAGTGAAATTAATTTATTATTGAGTTGGGTGGTAGGCTTCCCTGAACAGAAAAGTTTCCAGGGAACATTTAAAGGAAGAAAGATTAGGGCAAAGACTGGCAGCACGAGGGAGAAGTGTTCCAGAGGGTTGGTGCTGCACGACAGAAGTCCTGCAGTCTAGCATGAGAGGAGGTGATAGTTGCGGATGCAAGGAGCAGGTCATTGTTGGATCTTAGTGGACGGGCTGGAGTATACTTGTGTATTAGAGAGGATAGGTATTCAACTTTACATTCACTTTAAATAGTTTTTTTTCCTACACAATGTCAATAAAAATTTTAGTTTTCCATACAATCCTTACAATTTCTTTATGATTGTTAATGTGATTAAACAATAAAAAATTTTACTGCAAATTTTTATTTTAAGATTTTATTTATTCCTTTTATACAATTTTTTAAATTACAATTCTTTTGCGAGCCTTGTTGTAATGTATGCATGACCTTCACATACTATATGAAACACAAAAATTGCCTTTGTGATTCAGACAGAGCATACAATTTTTAAAAAGTTTCCAATTTACTTCCATTATAAAATTTGCTTCGTTCCCATGATATTCTGTGTTGAAGAGATACCTAGATTGGCATGTGGGGCACCACATATAATGTAGGTGTCGGCGACATTGGGGAAGGCAGATTAGAGGTTAATAAATATAATGTAGGTTTCGGCGATGTTGGGGGCAGCAGATTAGGGGTTAATACATATAATGTAGGTGGCGGCGGTGTCCGGAGCGGCAGATTAGGGGTTAATAATATAATGCAGGTGTCAGAGATGTCAGGGGCGGCAGATTAGGGGTTAATAAGTGTAAAATTAGTGGTGTTTAATCTCGGGTTTCATATTAGGGTGTTATGTGTAAACATAACTTTCATTTCCCCATAGGAATCAAAGGGGCTGCGTTAAGGAGTTAGACTTTTTTTCAGCCGGCTCTCCCCGTTGATTCCTATGGGGAAATCGTGCACAAGTACGTTACACCAGCTCACTGCTGACTTAATCAGCTCTGGTATTGGAGTGCGGTAATGAACAAAATTTTGCTCAATGCTCACTTCTTGTCTTTTAACAACGAGTTTCTGAAAACTTGTAATAACAGCACTGTTGGTAAGTAAGCGGTGAGGGAAAACTGCTCGTTAGCACCGCACAGCCTCTAACGCAAAACTCGTAATCTAGGTGTTAGTTTTTTTTATTTTTCGTTTATTTTATTTTTTTTAAATAGTAATGTTAAGTTAATTTATAGTTAAAGCTTAGGTTTTTTTTATTTCACAGGTACGTTTTTATTTATTTTAAGATAGTTAGATTGTAACTTTAATTTAAAGTTAGGGGGTGTTAGGCTTAGGGGTTATTAGTTTAATTTAGTGTGTCCCGATGTGGGGGCCAGCAGTTTAGAAGTTAATAGGTTTAGTTTAGTAGTTGCTATGTGTGTGTGTGTGTGTGGGGGTGGCAGTTTAGGGGTTAATAGGTTTAGTTTAGTAGTTGCTATGTGGGGGGTGGCAATTTAGGGGTTAATAGCTTTATTATAGTAGTTGCGATGTGGGGGGCCTGCGGTTTACGGGTTAATAGGTTTAGTTTAGTATTTGCGATGTGGGGTGTTGGCAGTTTAGGGGTTAATACTTTATTTTAGTGTTGGCGATGTAGGTAGGCAGCAGATTAGGGGTTAATAGGTTTATTATAGTATTTGCGATGAGGGGGATGGAGGTTTAGGGGTTAATATGTAGTTTATGGGTGTTAGTGTACTTTGTAACATTTTTGTTATGAGTTTTGTGAAACATTTTTGTTTTGCAAAATCCATAACTACTGGTCTCTGATCACGGAATGGATCGTGGCGGTATAAGCTATAACGCTAGCAAAATAGCCAGACTGCACAACCTGTAATATGGGTGAGCTGAAAATCCACACTCAAAAGCCAATTTTTGAGTGCGGAATGGAGAGTTGCAGTACAGGCTAAAACGCTTGTGGCCACTTGTAATACGGTAGACCTGCCATTCCGCTCAAAAAGGCCAATTTTTCAGCGGTATAGCCGTACCGCAAAACTTGTAATCTCCATGATTCTTAGTTCTTTTTTTTTTCGGGGCCCTAAAGATTACTGCAGAGGGCCACATGAAGCCCTAGGGCCACCAGTTGGCAAGCGCTGGTCTAGAGAATGATGACCGTACATTTTCTAAATGAACTTAATATACAGTATTTTCTTTGTTTTCAAAGACCTAATGAACTCTCAAATACCTCTCGTTCATGAGAGAACGCAGCATGTTTGTTTGAATAAAGGAAAAAGTATTGAAGTATTTATAGATCATTTCATGGTTTATATATGCCTGTGGTGAGTGTATGATTTGGAAAGCTTTACAACTTTTTCTTGTATTTTATATCAGGACTTTTTTTTTATTGTATAATTTTTACATTACTAAAGTTAAAACAGGAATTTTTTTGGGCTAATTTATTCTTTTTAAGCAGCAGCATTTTTTTTGCTGAAAATTACCATGATTGTCATGGATGTTATTAGCTATAAGACATGCGTATGTATGACTGTATCTCAATGTTAAAGACATTTGCCTGCTTTATATTTTCAAACACCTGAGACCTAATTTCTTTAAGCCGTTATAACTTCTTTGTGCAATATTTTTTTAATTAATTTTTATGAGATGGTGTTATTATGAGTGTAACTGTACTTTCTAATGCATTTTTGATGTGCTTTGTGACACTTCTTTGTTTCGCAAAACAATTCTGAGGATGTGTTAATAGCAATTGTGCACAAGCGATTGCATCTACTTTCAACTTGTAATACGAGCGAAAAACCTGGGGCGCGATCCGATATACGGCGTAGTTTTTGGCGCAAGCGAGGGAACCCGCGTCGCCCGCAGTTTCAGCTCGCAACTCGAGCTATCCAATATCCAGCGCCGTCAGATGCTAAACTGGCGTAAGTAGGAAAAACCGGCGATCAGCTAAAATGTGCGCAAATACACATTTAAGTCGTCGCAAGTACTTACGCCAGTATTTTGTTCACGTAAAGTCTCAATAAAGTGTAGTTTTATGCAAATTAGCCTACGACTCGTAAAAACTTACGCCAGTTCTAAGAGATGCGCCATGTAATGACGAGATTCAAAATTCATACTTAAACCCCTGCGCAGCCGCCATTTTCTTTAGTGTGTTTGGTCGGTTCTTGGAGCTACAGCACACTACAGTGAGTAGGAGAAAGTCGTTAGAGTAGAGAGAGAGGCGCATTGCATAATATTTAGTTAGGTCGGATTTGGTGGATTTGTTAAGCTTGTACATTACTGTCACTTTTTTACATATTGCACACATTTTGCATACACACATATACAAAATACACCACACTTTTTTTTTTATAACACCTTACACATTTTATTTATCTTTTACAGTGTGAAAGGCTGAGTGTTTGGTTGTGATTGTGTGTGATTGAAGTGGGAGTGAGTGTGTGAGTGTGTGTAGTGTGAGGATGTCAGGGAGAGCTAAGGCTGGGGGGAGGAGGGAAGGGGAGTTGCAGGGAGAGGATTATGGACAGGAGGAGCAGCAGGGTCCCCGTCAGGGAGTGAGCGGAGTGGGGAGAGGGAGAGCTAGAAGGGAGGATGGGAGTGGGGTTGCCCCAAGGCCAGGCACACTCAGAAGAGGGATAGAGGGTGCACATGGGGATAGAAGCGGGGAGGAGGGAGAGGATAGGGAGGAACCCACACCAGGGACATCCCAGGGAGGGAGCCAGGCGGATCAGGACGATGAGCGTATGAGGTGCCCCAACTTCACATTCGCTGAAAACCTCGCTCTAGTCCAGGCTGTCCTGGAGAACCATACCGCTCTCTTTGGCCAAGAGAAGGGCAAAGGAGTTGCCCGTAGGCATAAAGATGCCTGGCAGAAGGTGGTGGAGGCCGTTAATGGTGTGTCCCAGCAGAGGAGGAATGTGGATGGCCAAAAGAAGAGGTGGAACGACTGTAAGAGGAGAGTTAAGTAGAAGATGGGCCAAGAAGCAATGTCCCAGAGGGCAACAGGAGGTGGGCCTCACTATGAGGTGGAATATAACGAGTGGCAGGAGCTGATTCGTAGGTCCCTGAGCATCACAGCAGTCCGTGGACTTCCAGGGGCTCGTGACTCAGGGATTGCAACATCAGCACAGCATGCTGGTGAGTAACATCCCACACACCAGTATTATATGTATTTGAGTTATAACATCCTATATTGTCACACATTCATGTACACAATGAGGAGCATGGTATTTGGCCTACTAACAAAAACATCTACAATTAGATTTAACATTAAAAGGACATGAAACCAAATCTTTTTATTTCATTATTCAGATAGAGAATACAGTTTTCAACAACATCCCAATTTACTTCTATTATCTATTTTGCTTCATTATTTTCTTAATCTTTGTTTATTAAATATCAATGCACATGGGTGAGGCAATCACATGAGGCATTGATGTGCAGCCACCAATCAGCAGCTTCTGAGCCTATCTAGATATGCTTTTCAGCTAAGAATATCAAGAGAATGAAGCAAATTAGGTAATGGAAGTAAATTACAAAGTTGTTTACAATTGCATGCTCTAGCTGAACCATGAAAGAATCAAAATGGGTTTAATGTCCATTTAATGCTACTTAAAACATTGAAATTCATGATATTAGGTGGAATAGTGAAATACTAACATATCTCAGAGTAACACAGGCCACAAGCCACATGTAGAGTTTTCAGTAAATGGACACTATAGTCATCACAACCATAGTGTCACTTAAAGAACACATTTTCTCCATCACTGACATGTACACAGAACTATTGTATGAAACACATACATGTATACTTTGCATATTAAAAACCCTCATATCACAAATCTCAATGTGCACATGCATGTTATAGAGTTTGACATGAGAATGTGTATAGGCCCTAGCATGTACATTGTATTTCCACATGGATATATATCTGACTGTACTAATCCCTCTCATCATTTGACTCCTCCACAGAACCTCCAGTCACCAGGGTGCCAACGCCCATGCATCCCCCTCCACCACCGGAACAAAGTATTTCTCCACCTCGACCACCGGTCTGGAGAGTGCAGCAGGAGTATGCCAGGCATGACCTGGGTTGGACTGCCTCAATTGACAATCCGAATGTCATGCCGCCAGCATTACAGGAGGATACCTGGCAGGAGCCCTGGCCGGAGGACTATTCCTTTGGCTTGGAGGGGGAGCCAAGCCAGCCCCGAAGGGTAGATGCCTTTACCCCCCCCAACAATATCAGGCCATTCCGGGATTCTACCAGCAGGCTGAGTGCGTGCACACCAGCAGGCAATGGGACTATCAGTCCATCCGGACATCTGCACCATCTGCTGCACTTGGAAGAGCTCCACCAGCTGAGATTCCCCAGCCTGCACCACCAGCTGAGATTCCCCAGCCTGCACCACCAGCTGAGATTCCTCAGCCCGCACCACCAGCTGAGATTCCCCAGCCCGCACCACCAGCTGAGATTCCACAGCCCGCACCACCAGCTGAGGATATAGAAATGGAACCGGTGCCTAGAGTCCCTGCTGGGGAAGAGCCCATGGATCCGCTGACTTCCGCCATGGGCGATGAATACATTGCCCTACAGAGGAGGCAAACAGTAACCTGCGAGAGTCTCACATCAACCTGCGAGAGAATGCAGAGGGACCAACGCAGGTTTTACAGGAGTCAACAGACTTTACAGCAGCGTTCCATTGAGCTGCAACGGGACATGGCAGCATCTTTAACTGCTATGGTCCAGAGTCAATCTCAGATGCTGAGAGTAATGTCTGACATGCAGATTCAGAGTGACAACAGATGGAGGGAACAGAACCAACTGTTGGGTGTGTTGGTGGAGCATTTCACCCACCAGCAGGACATTGCCTCCAGCATCTCATCTGTGGCCAGCACTCCTGCAGGATCCTCAGAATCAACACAACCCAGGAGAGGCAGGAGACCCACTCCAGGCCCCTCAGCCCCCTCATCTAAGAAGCCTAAATGAAAATAAATCTTGTTTTATTTAATCCTAAATTTTGTCCTCTGTTATTTACTATATAATTGTCATCCACATCCATGTGAGGGGTGTTTTAGTACACTAATATCTTTGAAAAATATAATAAGGCCTGTGTGGAAATGGCCCAGAAAAGGTAATATCATCATGTTTATGACATGTTCATGTTCTATAAACCACATCACATAGTTGTGTATGAAGGGTACATATAGTGATATTCACTTTTAAGATGTAAATGAAGGTTTCTCACATCCAATAGAAATTGACCCATGTGCAGGGATAGGCATGAGCCAAGGCTGTTGCTGACATTTTCGAAGGTAAAGAGTTTTAGTGAAGGACACCTTGCCTATCCCTGCAAATGGGTATATATATCTAAATAATAATGTTTTTACAGAAGGTGTGAACATAAGGTATAAACATCCATTTTCATTCCTCAAAATGATAGTCAATAAATCATAGTGAACAAAACATGAATTGAACTAATGATATATTTTCAGTAATTAGGGTGGTTAAGGGAATGGGGGTGGGATTTAGTAGTTTCCCTTACATGCAGTGGAACTCCGCAGTATGTAATTCGATGACCAGCTGCAGCAGGGGCAGCACCATCACCATGGACCTCAGCAACAACTATAGATTCAGCATGTGTAGACAGAACAACAGGGGATTGTAGGGCTTCCAGCACCCCTTGGGCCCCATGATGTCCCCCTGGGCCCCATGATGTCCCCCTGGACCCCATGATGCACCTCTGGGCCCCATGATGCACCCCTGGGCCCCATGATGTCCCCCTGGGCCTCATGATGCACCCCTTTGTGATTGGTTTGACAAACTTGCAGGGGCAGGAATATTAAATGCTTTTAAGAGGTCAACTATTGTTATCAAGCTGCTGATATGCATGTTGTTAAGCATGCACTTGTTAGGCCTACCGAGAGTTACGTTGGTTTCTAAGTCAGTGCAAGGGTTCCTGCGGCTGAAATTTGTGGCGAGATGAGATTGGAGTAGATTTTCTGAAATCTGCGCGCGTAAGTACTTACGACGTATATTGTATACCAAACTGCGCATGTTTTGTATGTCAGTCTATGGCCCAAAAAACTACGGGCGACGCCAGAAATCTATGCGCGTAACTTCTAAGTTACGCCGTATATAGGATACCAAACCAGCGCCAATATTGGCGTCGCCAGCTTTTGCGGGCGACGTTTTTATCGGATCGGGCCCCTGATGTGCACAAACAACCATAATAAACCCCTTTTCGTTTGTGTGTAATTGTTAACGTGCCACTCGCAATCTGATCATAAGTGTTGTTAATGATAAAATGATATGCTCTAAAGAATTTAAGCATTTAAAGGATTAGAAAACATTGGTACATTGTACAATGTCTACATGAAAACTATTGGTCTAATAATAATTAAATATTTATAACTTTTTTGTGCAATATTTTTTTAATTAATTTTTATGAGATGGTGCTAATATGAGTGTAACTGTACTTTATAATGCATTTTTGATGTGCTTTGTGACACTTCTTTGTTTCGCAAAACAATTCTGAGGATGTGTTAATAGCAATTGTGCACAAGCGATTGCATCTACTTTCAACTTGTAATACGAGCGAAAAAGCTGATGTGCAGAAACAACCATAATAAACCCCTTTTCGTTTGTGTGTAATTGTTAACGTGCCACTCGCAATCTGATCATAAGTGTTGTTAATGATAAAATGATATGCTCTAAAGAATTTAAGTATTTAAAGGATTAGAAAACATTGGTACATTTATTATAAACAACATGTATATATATATATATATATATATATATTTTTTTTTTAATAACGATAAGTACAATAATGCCAACTTACTTTTAAAACGAAGCTTGGTTTTAATTTAAAAACGCTATTTTAATTTTTAAGATTGACATCATGTTTGATAGCCCACAAAAAAGGGCTGCTGGTCTACATGAAAACTATTGGTCTAATAATAATTAAATATTTTGGATATAATTATCTGCAGGGATCACTATGAAGCACATGCACAGTAGTGTTAACTGATTTACATACAAACGGTCACAGACCGTAAGAAGGACAATTCAGGACAGCTTTAACCACAGCCCAACAGACATAATGTTATCAAACGGATACACTATAAGGTATAAAGGGTTTGATTTTCACTGCTAACCCTTATATAAGCTCGTTAACATCACCAATATACTGTTAATAGACTAGAGAAACCAAGTCACAAAGATTTTATATCAGACATAAAGGAAACGGCCTTATTACGCTAGAAACCACTCTAGTATATCAAGTATATCAAATGTATTTTGCACTATTTAGGAAAATATCCGTTTTATATAGCAATTTGTGATACTTTTTATGTATACTTTTAACGTCTTAATACAGTAGACACATATGAATGTCTTTTAGATTGTTTACTAATACTTAGCCGACACCGGTGTCAAGTTATGTCAATTGTATTTTAATATTTTACTTTAATTTCAATAAATCTGTGTAACATATTTCATACTTACAAATTTGTCTTGTGTTAATTACAAAAGGAATATTCAGATAGAGGGGTGTATAATATCCCACTATTTTTATAAAATTTAATTACAATACTCACATTGGGAATAGCATTTTTTGTGCCACCTCATTCTACATACTATTTCTAAACTATCGGGATAACAGTTTTAAGGTGAGCAATTATTCCCTACCAATCTCGCAGTCTACTCCATTTTTTCTAACTGATTTACATGCGCCTTGTGTTCTGTGAAGAAGAACATGCCAGCATACTTTGGGATTGGCACGTGCCCAAAATGAAGCTGGGGCGGTGACTTCAGAGGCTACGTAAGCTGTGCTGACTGACCTGACTGTGCACGCCATATTCCTACCCAGGTATACCCCCATAATAGGACTCGTATAATGAGTTTCACGGGGGATTTGGAAAAGAAGGCAAAACGTTAACATTCTTTTGAATTATCTTAAGCTTTTTTTTTTACGTTTCATGTCCCTTTAATTTTATCACTATAATGGCTTTTAACAACCAACTTTATTGTTGGGCTTTAAAAGTTGGTTTAAAGGGTAACTTAACTAATGACTTGTACAGAGTAGCTGAATTTTTGAAGAGCTCACTATTTTCAGAGTTCAATTACAGGAAAAGGGGACAAAATAAATAACAAAAGTAAATTGCAAATGTATTTTATTACACATTATTTAACATTTTCAAAGTACAATTGCAAAATGTTTAATCTTTTTTTTAAGCTTAAATTGTTTATCTTTATTTTATTTAAGAATATTGATGTCAACTTGGGCATACTCATATTTATGGTTCTGTTTTGAATAAATTATTTTGAGGATAGTTCTAGAAAAAAGTAGTTTAAAGGAAAGCAGAGGAAGTGAGATGAATATAGAGGGTTGGAGCCTAAATTAGTAGTGAAAATTATGAAACATAAGCACCTTGTAAGACAAAAGAAGCTGACCAAACCCTTGTATTTTTCAACTTGTTTGTTCTAATGCAACATATTAGTAAGAAAAGTATAACAGGGCAATAATAATCAAATCTCTTTACTAATCCTCACTAAAGAGGAAGAGCAATGGGCTGGGTACTTGTAAAAATCTACACAACTCTTGCACTATAAATGGAAGCTTAGAGACTTATCATTAATGATGTATAGAGGTAGCTTTACATGTTTTATTAAATTAGTGTTTGTGTTTGTCCTATGCCTTATATTTTCATTCTTGTTTTGCTATCAAGGGATCAATCTACTTATCTGTGAAAAATATTGAATATTCTTTTTAATTTCAGTACACATTACTGTTATATACCTCTGAATTTGTGCTTTGTAGCTAGTTGATATTTTTTATTGTTGTTTAGTGAATATGATACTCATATAAATAAATATATATATATATATATATATATATATATATATATATATATATATATATAAACATCAATATGGAATGGAGGGCACTCACAGGTCTTGATTGAATTTCAACTTTTTATTATCAATAAAGATTTACATAGGTCAACGTTTCGGCTGCACAAGTGAGCCTTTCTCAAGACAATCTACAAAGATGATATTTACATATTAAAAATAGTTCATTATACATATAATGTATATAGGGGGCAAATAATTATGTAAACAACAAAGTCAGAGGTGCAAGATAATCTGTGACTAATATTACATTTTTTTGATCTATGGGGATGGGAAAACGTGTCATCTGATAATAGGGCATTAAAGGTGACGCAGCTCCCACATTTAAAACAACCTACTTTGCAATTTGGTAGCCAATTTTGGGTTTCACAAGTAATACCATGCTTTACCGACAATGTTTTTATACTATTACCTCTTTTGTATACCATACAGGGACTTAACTCCAGCGAAAGGTAAAGACAGATCTTACCAATTCTTAGCCAAGGTTTTCTTAACTAAAGAGCTAGCTGGAGTATAAGTAGTAATGTAATTAATTACCTTACTTTCTAGTTTCTCCTCTTAAGTCCTAGAGATAAGAGATTGTTGGTCCAGGTGTGCAATATCATTCCATACTCTAATAATATCTGATTCCTAATAACATCCTCTCTGTAAAAACCTGTTTTTCATGAGGTTGTATTGAAACAACTTGTCTTTCTCATCGGAGTTGTTCCTTATGATCCTCATTAGTTATGATTTTAGAATACCAAATTTTAATTATGGTGGATGGTAACTGTGAAATTTCAGAAGAGTGTTTCTATCTGTGGGTTTGGAATATAACTTGGTTTGTAATTTGCAAAAGTTGTTATGTAAGTTTTATAGATACATAGGTCTAAATATTTAATGTCATTTGAATCATGCTCCATAGTAAACTGAACATTAGTTAGATTGCGATTTAGTTTAATATACCATTCTGTTAGCTTAGTCTCATTGCCACCCCACACAATTAGCAGGTCATCTATGTATCTACAGTAGTATATTGGGATTGTTGTCAGAAAAAACATATTTATCTTCATACCAAGCCATGAAAATGTTTGCAAATGCAAGAGCCATTGGGGAACCCATGACTGTTCCTATTAGTTGTAAGTAGCAAGTATTCTCAAATCTAAAATAGTTGTGGGTTAAAAAAATATTTAATAGTTCAATAATAAATATTATTGGTGGACCCATGTACTGCTGGTCTGCCACTAATTTCTGTCTCACTGCCTCCAACCCTAATAGGTGTGGGATAATGGTATAGAGGTTAGCTACGTCTAGAGTAACTAGTATGACATCCTTATTGAACATATGTTGACTGAGTAACTTGATTAGATCCATGGAATCTAAGAAAAAGGCCTTAGTTTTTTTGACAGTATCCTGTAGGTTGTAGTCCACATACTGGGCAATACTCTGGTATAGAGACCCTATTGCTGACACTATTGGACGTCCTGAAGGATTTAACGGGTCTTTATGGACTTTAGGGACACTGTATTTAAAGGGGTATTTTGGATGTTCAGTAATCAAACATTTGTAAACAGTTTCATCTATGTAACCGCTTTACAAAGCCATATTTAGTGTGTTATCTAATACTTTCTTATATTCCCTTGAGGGATTTTTTGTTAGCGTCAAATAAGTAAGTGAGTGTCACTCAACTGTTGTAATAACTCATTACTTTAGTATGAGTGGTCAAGAATGACCACTGCCCCGCCTTTGTCAGCAATGCGAATAACTATGGTATTGTCATCTCTAAGGCCATTTAGTGCTTCTCATTTCTGACTACTCATATTACTATATTGTTTAGTTATTCCTTTACCACCCTGTTGTATTTCCCTAGCACAAATGCTGGTATATGTTTTAATTGCCAGGTGGGTATTGATTGGCTCAAACTTAGATTTTGTTTTAAATTGAAACTTAGGTTGGGCATAAGTCGTATTGGTTTTTTTATACATGTCTTTGAGTTTTTGGATAGGGACATAATTCAAACCTTTACTTAGTAGAGAGATTTCTTGTGCATTTAATACTCTCTGACTAAGGTTAATAACCACACATTCGTCTATTGAGTTTTTGATTTTGTTTTTGTACCACCCGCCCTGTCTGGCATGGCCTCTTTGTCTTTGCCTACCTCCTTTTTTGAATAAAATGGAGGTTTGTTTAGGGACCTGGTCTGTACTCTTCATGTCTCTCTATTTGTATTAGTGTCTGAACCAGTGCACTCAGGGCCACTAGAGTCCCCTCTACTTGTATCTATTGTTAACATGTTCTGTTGGGTACGTTTATCCTTGAACCTTCTACAATAGTGTGTTAGCTTCCCACTTAACCAGGGATAAACCTGTTTCTCTTTATAGTCTAATTCCATAGTGTGTCATTTTTTGTTTTTAAAGTTAATCAAATCGTTTTTATATTTATCAATCTGGATTTTTAATTTAGCTAACCAGTCTTCACTGGTGTCATTGATTAAACAAATTAATTTTTCAGATTCATTTTTATCTATTTCAATCTTAGTGAATTTTTTTAAACGTGTTACTTCCTCGATTACTAATAGTACCCAATCAAAAGAACACTTATTAGCAATATGACATAATTTCTTACAGAATTCCACATTGTTCCTCCCAATGGTAGGCATATTTTTGATTCTAAAACCACGGGGGATATGTTTTTTCTTGAAATAGTCTGCTAAATAGAGTGTATAATATAGTCCACCTATATATATAGTCCAATCTGTGATACAGATTTAATGGTGATTCACCTATTGTTTCCATACCACAGGTTTCTAGGATCCGTTCAGCGTTCAGTATAAGCAAATAGTCTATTATCTTCATCATTTTCTATTAGTACAGTAGATGTTATTCCAGAGGCAAAGGTAGCTTGGTTATCCATATTTTGTTATGTTTAAGGCAAATCCAATCCCCACAATAGATCACAATCAACGAAAACAGAGGTAAGTGGGAAGTGTTTGAAAACAATCACTAGTGGACTGCATCCCCAGTGTGATCCACAAGGAATATCCAGGAATGTAGCCATTTTCCTTTTCTCTTTGGAGGGTGCAATGATCCAAATACTTTGATTTGAGCCTTTCTCAAGACAATCTATAAAGATGATATTTACATATTAAAAATAGTTCATTATACATATAAATGTAACATACAAAAAACAAGCGCAAATTTTATTCCCTACTAATATCCCGATAGCCCTGTGCAAATAAAAAAAATAAAAAAATTCCCAGCTTATCTCTATGATTCGTACATATGACAAATATCTACATATATATTTATGTAAAAACAATTTTATTACCAAGATAACAAGCAACATTAGATTCATCTATCACATTTGTATCTCTTTATATGTATCTTTATATTTCATAGCAAATGTAGAGGTTTTATTTAAATGTAACATAGCACCTTGCATGTTACTAAATTACCTTATGCGAGGTTAGAGAAATTTTAATTATCAATGTCAGGCACACTGCTTAGCCTGTTTACCTTAAGAAACCTCAGCAGTTGTTATAATGTTGTTTCTGTTTTATAATTACAGAGTATGACCAATACGCTCTTATTATTCTATATATATGTGCAACAGTAGCTAATTGTTCTGTTCTACATGTAGCAATAAATACATCTTGGTAAATAATTTGTATCTAAATGCATACCTTATTTTTCGCCTTGGCGTGTTCAAGCCGCCATTCCCAAATGTTGTGTGTCTTTACTTGTTAACAGCTGACTTCAAATACCTGTGATTCAACTATCTGATGTCAAATGCCTCCTGAGTCCTTTGGTCCCCACAGATTACTTATAAAGTCAACCCTGTACTCATTAAATACAAGCTCCTCAGGCATTTGCTGTGTAGGCTTGCTCATGCAAGTGTGCAAACAACGAGTTAGAAGGTCGCATCCATTTGAATGGACAGGCCCTGTTCTCATGTATGTTTGTGCAATAATAAATAGAAGCTTTGCTTGTTAAAGCGACACTGAACCCACATTTTTCTTTTGTGATTTTGGTGGGAAAATGTATCCACCAATCAGCAAGAACAACCCAGGTTGTTCACCAAAAATGGTCCGGCATCTAAACTTACATTCTTGCATTTCAAATAAAGATACCAAGAGAATGAAGAAAATTTGATAATAGGAGTAAATTCGAAAGTTGCTTAAAATTGCATGCTCTATTTGAATCATGAAAGAAAAAATTTGGGTTCAGTATCCCTTTAACTGCATTCTTGCCTGAATGCGGGAGGACAGATTCCCTATCAATAACTTTGTCCATCTCCAAGTTGATAACTGGAACCCAGTGACACTTTGGCAGCTATACAAGCAAGTGAGATCCTATATTAAACAAATGCCCTTGGGTCACTTTCATGCTTCAGCACCCATCTTTATGCCAGCTATGTGCACAAGGGCAGATGAATAGCTTAATAAACCCCTCGATTTCAACTATATGCTGACTGCTGGATACTTCAAGTTGGAGGTAATAGATAGTAGCATCATCCTCTTGCTCTACTCAGTGGGCCTGATAGGTGGTTGTGGGTTGCAGACCCCATGCTGTTGTAGGTTGCTTTTGGATGGGGGTCCACTTTAGTTGGTATGTAAATATGTCTTCCTGTTGTTGTGTGCAGGCTGCTTTGCTGTTGGGGTTAGGTATGCTGGTAGACCCTTCTGCTGCCATGAACATAGGCAGTGTTGCATTGCCTGTTGTTATACCCTTGAGATTGTCTATTTCCTATTACAGGAAATGGATGGCTGCTATTCTTATACCTATTTAGCAATCAAATGATGTATAATTTGCAAATTAAAGAGAGACTGAATTGTAATGTTGTATAAATTTCCCTATAGATGTAATTTCATCAATGCACCTGTATAATATTGGTATTGGACTCACTGCCTAAGCAGTGAATGGAATAAAGTTCAAACTAACCAATGTGAATTAATTGTATCATCAAAAAAATAATACAATGTTTTACACTATATAGGACCATTTTAATAAGATGGATTTTAGCTGAGTATGCATGAATCAATTGAAAAGGGCATGGTGGCTATATTTCAGAATAATAAAAAAATAAATATATAGATATTTTTGGAAACATTTATTTTACACACACTTTGTACACATACTCAAATACAGCAGAATTACAAGACTACATTGAATGAATCAGTCAAACACACACTTTTTTGTTTAAACAGTTTAATTTTGTTTTCTAGTGCAATAGAAGGAGGAAGTAACAGAGAGAGAGTGAAAGGGTGTGTGAGAAGGGGAAAGACCGAAGGGCAGACAGAGGAAGTGATAGAATAGGTATTCTAGGGAAACCAGGGACACGCCCCTTTAGAACCCTTTTCAGAGCTGTATAAACAAATCTTATCAACTTTTCTGTGGCTAACTAAGCACAGATATAAATGTGCTTCTGCACATATCACGTAATAATTGTGCTGCACGTAGGAAGGGTAGGATTCTGCATTCCAGAGGGCATCACTGAGGGAGAGGAAAACCTCAAATATTCAGCTTTAAGTAACAGGAAAAACGTGCAAAATAAATAATTAAAGTACACTGATATCTTTATCATTTTGCATAATTATACATTTTTGGCTAGATTACTAGTGAAGTGCGCAGTTGTGCGCAATACAAAAGGGGTTTATCACATTTTTTTGCCCGCATCAGGTTTTTTACTCGTATTACAAGTTGAAAGTAAATGCGATCGGGTTAGCGTGAACTCAGAGCTCTAATTAACTGCTTTGTTAAAGAAAAAGGGTCACAAAACACATCAAAAATTCATTACAAAGTATAGTTACACTCATAACAACACCATCTAATAAAATTATTTTTAAAAATATTACACAAAAAAGGCTCAAAGTTTCGAGACCTCAGGTGTTAGAAAAAAGAAGCAGGCAAAGGACTTTAACATAGAGATACATACATATACATGTCTAAATATGGATATGCTTGTATATAAATATGTATTTACATAAATATATACACATATAAACACATAAATACATATGTACACACACACACACACACACACACACACACACATATATATATATATATATATATATATATATATATATATATATATATATATATATATAAAATACATTGGAGCCCATTGCAGTTACGTAGATGAAAACATGTAAAATCATATTTATGCAATATCCATATTTAAAAACGTTTTAAACTATGTATTTACTGTAAATGTTTCACATTCCAATGTTCTGCACATAGAGGGATATGTTATAAGTATTTATAAATAGATATGCCTATACTGTATATATACCCCTCACATTTTTGTAAATATTTTATTATATCTTTTCATGTGACAACACTGAAGAAATTACACTTTGCTACAATGTAAAGTAGTGCGTGTACAGCCCGTATAACAGTGTAAATTTGCTGTCCCTTCAAAATAACTCAACACACAGCCATTAATGTCTAAACCGTTGGCAACAAAAGTGAGTACACCCCTAAGTGGAAATGTTCAAATTGGGCTCAATTAGCCATTTTCCCTCCCCTGTGTGGACTCATTAGTGTTGCAAGGTCTCAGGTGTGAATGGGGAGCAGGTGTGTTAAATTTGGTGCTAAACCTCTCACACTCTCTCATACTGGTCACTGGAAGTTCAACATGGTACCTCATGGCAAAAAACTCTCTGAGGCTCTGAAAAAAAGAATTGTTGCTCGACATAAAGATGGCCTAGGCTATAAGAAGATTGCCAAGACCCTGAAACTGAGCTGCAGCATGGTGGACAAGACCATACAGAGGTTTCACAGGACAAGTTCCACTCAAAACAGGCCTCGCCATGGTCGACCAAAGAAGGCCTCGCTTCCATTGAGTCGTTAAAAATGGAGCCGTAAGCTACCGAAGCGGCCGACAGCTAAAAGTAATTTACGGCTGCATTTTAGTACCAGGTTTCCATTGAAAAGATTAGCGTGTTGCGCGCAGTCGCTCTTTTCGTGTAGCTGTAAGTTAACGTTGTGTTAACGCTTCCATCTAACGTCGGATTTCTTGAAAATCAATTAGTTGCTAAGGTAACCCGACCTTACGCTATAGAATTTACGTTTAACGTCCGTGCTTCTTACCTGTGATCGCCTCTCAAGAAAAATAAAAAACACTTATCCATATTTTTAATAATCAAATACTATTTTCTAATATAATTATATTTAACACTTCATAAATATAAGTAATATTTATTGCTGCCCTAGGCATAGGTCTAGTTTGCATTCTGTATATATGTTCTTGCATATATTATTATATTTAAATATATATTGATATTTCTATTAGAATATAAGTTCAACTATTTCTATACATGAGACAACAATAAATATTACTTATAACAATTTATTTCTACATTAAAACACTTGCATTATTTGCAAGTTTTATAATTTAAATAGAAAATAGGTCTCAGAAAGCACAATTTTCCTCTTTTACACCTAGTTGAGCTGGGGGTAATATTTCTCAATGTATCGACAGCCTCCGACAATGTATTAACGGTTAGCGCTTTCATTGGAAACCTGGTATAATTTATCGATTAACGGCTTCTATTACTTTCTATGGGACGCGAAGATCTTTTCGGCAGCCGAAGTCCGGCTGCCGATATTGAGGTATAACGCGCCATTGGAAACAGTCGATAAACGATATTGCTTCCGACAGCATATTTATCGGTTTGCGAGTGCACGCAAACTGAATTACGACTCAATGGAAGCGAGGCCGAAGTTGGGTGCATGTGCTCAGCGTCATATCCAGAGGTTGTCTTTGGGAAATAGATGTATGAGTGCTGCCAGCATTGCTGCAGAGGTTGAAGGGGTAGGGGGTCAGCCTGTCAGTGCTCAGACCATACACTGCACACTGCATCAAATTGGTCTGCATGGCTGTCGTCCCAGAAGGAAGCCTCTTCTAAAGATGATGCACAAGAAGCCTGCAAACAGTTTGCTGAAGACAAGCAGACTAAAGACATGGATTACTGGAACTGTCCTGTGGTCCAATGAGACCAAGATAAACTCATTTGGTTCAGATGGTGTCAAGCATGTGTGGCGGCAACCAGGTGAGGAGTACAAAGACAAGTGTGTCTTGCCTACAGTCAAGCATGGCGGTGGGAGTGTCATGGTCTGGGCCTGCATGAGTGCTGCCGGCACTGGGGAGCTACAGTTCATTGAGGGAACCATGAATGCCAACATGTACTGTGACATACTGAAGCAGAGCATGATCCCCTCCCTTCGGAGAATGGGCCGCAGGGCAGTATTCCAACATGATAATGACCTCAAACCCACCTCCAAGAAGACCACTGCCTTGCTAAAGAAGCTGAGGGTAAAGGTGATGGACTGGCAAATCTTGTCTCCAGACCTAATCCCTATTGAGCATCTGTGGGGCATCCTCAAATGGAAGGTGGGGAGCGCAAGGTCTCTAACATCCACCAGCTCAGAGATGTCATCATGGAGGAGTGGACGAGGACTCCAGTTGCAACCTGTGAAGCTCTGGTGAACTCCATGCCCAAGGGGGTTAAGGCAGGGCTGGAAAATAATGGTGGCCACAAAAAATATTGACACTTTGGGCCCAATTTGGACATTTCCACTGTGTACTCACTTTTTGTTGCCATTAATGAAATTAATGGCTGTGTGTTGAGTTACTTCGAGGGGACAGCAAATTTTACACTGTTATACAGGCTGTACACTATGTTTATATCTATACTATACCAATATATTTCCATGTATATATAGCTAAAATATATATTTTACCAAAATACATTTATATTTATATATATATATATATATATATATATATATATATATATATATATATATATATATATATATATATATATATATATATATATATATATATATATATATATATATAAATAAATAGAACATATTCTTCTATGTGAAGAAAATTGGAATGTGAAATATTCATATTTTCATGCCGGGTTAGCACACTTGAGAATATGGGATCGGGTTTGCACCCAAATAGGGTGTTAGGTATTTGCCACTTTTTTTGCTCCGTTCACTTCTATGGAAGAATAGGTTTCACTTTTTATGTGCGTCTGGTCAGCGCATGAGTGAAAACAGTTTACTCTCAAGTTGTAATATGAGCACAACCCGATGTGCGCACAAAGCCTATTTCTAGCACAGGTAGCTTTAAATAGCACTTCACTTGTAATCTGGCCTGTTATGGAGAATTAAATTTTGAGTTCATTGTTTGTTGAATTAGTCATTAATTATAGCATTATCTTCATACATAAGTTAACAACTAAACTACCTGATTCATGTTCTATATTGTTATATGAGGTAATGCAATGCAAATATAACAGGAAATTTGATAATCTATGACTAAAGTATACTGCTCTTTTTATAGTTATTAAAAGTGCATATGATTTTTTTTTCACGTTGACAAAAAACATAATATCCTATAAAATAATTGTTATATTTATATGGAGTTTAATGACATGTATAAGATAATTAATGGTTAAAACAAACACTTGAAGCCTAGTAAGTTAATTTAAAAAAGAATAAGTATTTCCCAATAGTCTTTTGCTAATACATACTAAGGGGCCGATATATTAATGTGCGAGCTGTCTGCATTTATCATTGCGCAAGCAGTTCTTGTAAACTGCAAAGAGTTAATGAAGAAAAGAGGATATGCAAAATAAGCAGTATCAAAAAGACCATGGGCCCTGGTCTTTTGGATACTGCTTATTTGGCATATCCACTTTTCTTCATTAAAGGGACACTCAGGTTAAATAAACTTTTCATGATTCAGATACAGCATGTAATTTTTAACAACTTTCCAATTTACTTCCATTAAAAAAAACATGCACAGCCTTTTATATTTACACTACTGAGCATGTGCAAGAATTCACAGACTATACGTATATGCATTTGTGATTGGCTGATTGCTATCACATGGTACAAGGGCAGTGGAAATATACATAACTTTGAAATTTGTTATAAAAAAATCTACTACTCATTTGAAGTTCAGACTAAGTGCTATTGCATTGTCTTGTTATCTTGCATTTGTTGATTATGCAAATCTTATGTGTTGACTGGTCCTTTAACTCTTTGCATAAATTGTTCCCAGGTGGCACCTCCCTTGTATATTTTATTATTATTATTATTATAGATGAGCGAGCTACTTTCTCACTGTTTCTGTTTACATAGTTATTGTGACCCGCTTCTGCAATGCCGCCCCCTGCAGATTCGCTAGCAGAGGGTGTTAACCAGCCCGATCGTATAGGATCAGGTGGATTGATGTCCGTAGCCTCAGAGCAGGCGGACAAGTTATGGAGCAGCGGTCTTTAGACCACTGCTTCATAATTGCTGTGTCCATAATTGCTGTTTCTTGTGTGGAAACAGGGGCATCAAGCTCCATTCAGAGCTTGATCGGCTCCTAAAATTAGTTTTTAAGACATCAACATTGGAACATTATTGGTATATGGGCCAAATTAAGCTATCAAAGTACAGCAATGTGATTTTGTTATACATGCAGTATTTACATTGCATTATTTAAATACTCTGGGGCCGATTTATCAAGGGCTGAATGGCCCCTGATGCCCCTGTTTCCGCGCAAGTCTTTAGGCTCGCCGGAAACAGCAGTTATGAAGCAGCTTAAGACCTCTGCTCCTTAAATGGTCTGCTGCCTCTAAGGCTGCGGACATCAATCTGCCCGATCCTATGCGATCGTTTGATTGACACCCCCTGCTAGCGGCTGATTGCAATGATTGACAGCGATGTCTATCGGACATGATACGCTACAGCGTATCATGTCGGACAGACATTGATAAATCGGTCCCATAGAATATAAGATAAAAAGCTACACTTTGCTTACAATTAACAATTTTTACAACAAATTTACAAGATTTACAAAATAAGTTAAAAGAAAACAGTATAAATAACAGAGAGAAAACAAAATTAATTGTGCATACCAATGTAGCATTTCACATTGATTCTGTAGCACAGCCATTGAGATAGAATACATTTATATATATATATATGTGTGTGTGTGTGTGTGTACAGTATATACATACAGTAGGACGTTGTATGTGTAGATTACCACAAGACAGATATGACAATGCTCCATGCCACACAGCTAGGTCAATCAAGGTGTGTATGGAGGACCACCAGATCAAGACCCTGTCATAGTCAGCCCAATCTCCAGACCTGAACTCCATTGAAAACCTCTGGAATGAGATCAAGTGGAAGATGGATGGTCACAAGCCATCAAACAAAGCTGAGCTGCTTGAATTTTTGTTCCAGGAGTGGTATAAAGTCACCTAGCAGCAATGTGAAAGACTGGTGGAGAGCATGTCAAGATGCATGAAAGCTGTGATTTAAAATTAGGGATATTCCACCAAATATTAATTTCTGAAATATTGCTATATTGACAATATTTTTATTTTGAATTTGGGAGAAATGTTGTCAGTAGTTTGAAGAATAAAACAAAAATGTTCATTTAACTCATACACATACCTTTAAATAGTAAAACAAGAGAAAGTGATAATTCTTGTGAGCTGCTGGTGCATCGCCACCCCCTGCAGAGTTGGCCGCCAGCAGGGGGGTGTCAATCAACCCAATCGTACTCGATCGGGTTGAATTCCGGTGATGTCTGTCCGCCTGCTCAGAGCAGGAGAACAGGTTATGGAGCAGCGGTCTTTAGACCGCTGCTTCATAACTGGTGTTTCTGGTAACTCGCCTGAAACATGGGCCCTCAAGCTCTATACAGAGCTTGATAAATAGGCCCCAATGTGTGCTTAAGAGGTCATGGCTGTCAAAATGGAAAATCTGAAAATCACATGAAAGCTTATTAAAAAGTGTTTTTTGGTGGTTTGAAAACCTGCTGTTAAAGGACCAGTCAACACATTAGATTTGCATAACCAACAAATGCAAGATAACAAGACAATGCAATAGCACTTAGTCTGAACTTCAAATGAGTAGTAGATTTTTTTATAACAAATTTTAAAGTTATGTATATTTCCACTCCCCTTGTACCATGTGATAGCAATCAGCCAATCACAAATGCATATACGTATAGTCTGTGAATTCTTGCACATGCTCAGTGGGATTTGGTGACTCAAAAAGTGTAAATATAAAAGGCTGTGCACATTTTTTTTAATGGATGTAAATTGGAAAGTTGTTTAAAATTACATGCTGTATCTGAATCATGAAAATTTAATTTAACCTGAGTGTCCCTTTAAATAATATCTATGCAAGTACTGGTGGAGTTTACACATTATAAAGCTACTCAAAATCTACATGACATACATGCAGAGGTGTTTTTAGTTTTTGTGCTGTCCTAGGCATTGGACAATCTACTGTCCCTGAAGACCCAACAGAACTATTTTGGCTCAAATTTACTCATATATTTCTCACAATTGGAGGCTGGGGACACATGGAGGGGTCATGTACAACCACAGATCTTGAATTTGTAACAATATTATTAAATAAATCATATAAAGAAGAGCAAAACAGTGGGAAGACATCATGCCATATAACTTCCCCTTAAAATCTGCTGCCATCCCTAAATCCCTAGGCCAAAACACCACCCCTGTGCCTGTGCATATCGATTGGAAAATTCATGAAGAGAATTCCCACCACTTCCCGTAGGTTTTATTATAGATTTAACTAAACCCTTTGGTTATTCCATTGCTTTAGCTACTGTACCATTCTTTTTTTTCCCCTTATGTCATAGATCTCAAAACACAGTCTGATTTGTATTTGTTATTATTATTTATGAAGTGCTGCTAAATGTGTCACTGTTGGGTATGTCGGTAGGCACACTCAATGACACTGATTTATGGTAAAAATAAAATTACAGATACATAAATACAGATTCATACATCAGACTAGACAAAAACAAATCTGAAGGAGGAGGAATCTGCTCCAAAGAGCTTGCAATCTATCCTCAAACTCTCTATTAATATTACAATTCTAAAATGTTTAGTACATTTGTTCTTCAACATAAAAAAACTCAAATTGAAAATAAAAATCATATGATAAAAATCAATCCTTTCTTGACTAAACGTAGGATATTATTATTTTTTTAAATGCCAGTGAATAATGAAAGGAAGTAGAGACATTGAGATATCATAATGACACCAAAAGAGTAAATATTTTCTGATGTGATTTAATTAATTTTTACAACGTTGAAGTACTTATTTAACTTGATATCTATCAAACATTTGTCTGAAATATTGGTCTACAAACAATATTTAGCTGAGCTGATCAATACTTTGCTTGAAAAGTAATTACTGTGACATTTGTATTTGATTTCAGAATTGCTGAGTATTTAAAACAAAGAATGGTATAAGAGTGATCAATAGAGAACACATGTTCCTCCCTGTATGATGTATCTCGGATGCTTTGATAATTATGTTTTACGTGAATTGTTACTAGGCGCACACTTAGTTTTATACTTAAATGCTATTTACGTTTAGATTATGGTGAAGGACAATTGCCTACAACCGGATTTAAAGGATTCACAGACCTGCTCTGGCAGATTGCATTTGAACCATTTCTGCATCATGTATTAATTTATTTCATTAAAATTATGCCAGCTGCTAAAAAATAAATATGGGTGATTTCTAGAGGTCATATTAAATTAAGCATCATAAATGTCACTTTGAATTGAACAAAAATGAAAGCCAAACGCATTAATTTTTATGGAAGTCTGCAAATGTATGAATATATATATATATATATATATATATATATATATATATATATATATATATATATATATATATATAGCGTATTGATATGGTTGCTATTTGCCAGCATTATTTTAGTACCAAAACTCTACTCAAGGGCTTTATTGCTTGTTGAGCTGCCCTTTCAGACAGCCTGTCAAAATCATTGCTAATTCTGTGTCTGTGCGCCCAATAGTACTAGAAGGAAGAGTAAGTCATGATCTACCTGAAATTCATTGACATTTCATCAGGGCCTAGAGATCTAAAGCTCTCTGATCTGGCAATATTATCTAGGAAAGTACTGTGAGGTCCCTAATATTTATTTAGAAAGGTAATGTTAGCTGGAGATTTGTTTATCTTTCTGTGCAGGGTTCTGAATGTGAAGGAGAGACACCTATATTACAATCTAAGATGTAAAAATAAGCCAAATTTTTTTTGTGTTATGTCTTTCCATGCTGGCAAGTTCATCGGCCTTCTGAGACAGTTACTCCTCATTTCCTTGGCTTCTAAGTTATATCAAGTATCAACTATAGAACTAACAAGTTTTACTTAAGTTAACACATACAAAAAAATAGTTCATAAGGTATTCATAAGAATGTAAGGGAAACCAAAACAAATAATTTGAGCAAGAGCTAAACAAGTATCTAAACTTATCATTATGACTTTGTGAGTCACACATGTAAGACAGACATTAATTAAATAAAGCCTCCTGAATGTAGTTATTTAGTACTTGTCAAAGTAATAGTATGATAGACTAATAATATTTAATATGAGCCATGTTTGTAAGTTTGACATGTGCTAAGTGATTACATTCCATATGCAAATTGACAAGACAGTTATAGTGAGTCTTTTTAAGGTACGGCACCTATACATATGATAGTGCACATTACAATAAACTTACTGTGAAATTAAATGCGCATATGTGAATATCAATAATCAATATAGTACCATAATTAACACATTTTTATCACAAGCTATTGGCCTTGCAAAATGTCTTACTGTTAAGCAAAATTGGATAACAATCAATATCATAGGATGATACATTTATAGGTGAAAATTAATGCTTAAAACATTTTTTCTGTAGCATTTTTCATATAGTTACACTTTCCTATTTTTAATTGTTCATTTGCGTTAATTAAAGTTATGTTTTAATTAAGTAGAATCCCTCTACACCACAATTGTTGTCAATTCCCCCTTTATTTAGGCAACACAATTGCTGCTACTTGCAGGTGTATTACTATATCAACTTAAGAACAGTTGTACTTTAATTAACCCATTGAGTGCTATAAATGTAGTCTTTCTAAAGAATAGGTCTCTCTACCTATCTTTATTCTGTTGTTAACTACATAGCACCGTTATCCACACTACAAATTCATCACCATAAAGTGTACATAAGGGATTTGAAGGGCTAATTTTATAAACAGTATAGTGCCATTGGTTCCTCTGCAGTTCTTATATTTCTACATAAATATGATGGCATTTTGGTACAATATATATCTATACCTACAGTAGATTATACAGGGAGTGCAGAATTATTAGGCAAGTTGTATTTTTGAGGATTAATTTTATTATTGAACAACAACCATGTTCTCAATGAACCCAAAAAACTCATTAATATCAAAGCTGAATAGTTTTGGAAGTAGTTTTTAGTTTGTTTTAGTTATAGCTATTTTAGGGGGATATCTGTGTGTGCAGGTGACTATTACTGTACATAATTATTAGGCAACTTAACAAAAAACAAATATATACCCATTTCAATTATTTATTTTTACCAGTGAAACCAATATAACATCTCAACATTCACAAATATACATTTCTGACATTCAAAAACAAAACAAAAACAAATCAGTGACCAATATAGCCACCTTTCTTTGCAAGGACACTCAAAAGCCTGCCATCCATGGATTCTGTCAGTGTTTTGATCTGTTCACCATCAACATTGCGTGCAGCAGCAACCACAGCCTCCCAGACACTGTTCAGAGAGGTGTACTGTTTTCCCTCCTTGTAAATCTCACATTTGATGATGGACCACAGGTTCTCAATGGGGTTCAGATCAGGTGAACAAGGAGGCCATGTCATTAGATTTTCTTCTTTTATACCCTTTCTTGCCAGCCACGCTGTGGAGTACTTGGACGCGTGTGATGGAGCATTGTCCTGCATGAAAATCATGTTTTTCTTGAAGGATGCAGACTTCTTCCTGTACCACTGCTTGAAGAAGGTGTCTTCCAGAAACTGGCAGTAGGACTGGGAGTTGAGCTTGACTCCATCCTCAACCCGAAAAGGCCCCACAAGCTCATCTTTGATGATACCAGCCCAAACCAGTACTCCACCTCCACCTTGCTGGCGTCTGAGTCGGACTGGAGCTCTCTGCCCTTTACCAATCCAGCCACAGGCCCATCCATCTGGCCCATCAAGACTCACTCTCATTTCATCAGTCCATAAAACCTTAGAAAAATCAGTCTTGAGATATTTCTTGGCCCAGTCTTGACGTTTCAGCTTGTGTGTCTTGTTCAGTGGTGGTCGTCTTTCAGCCTTTCTTACCTTGGCCATGTCTCTGAGTATTGCACACCTTGTGCTTTTGGGCACCCAGTGATGTTGCAGCTCTGAAATATGGCCAAACTGGTGGCAAGTGGCATCTTGGCAGCTGAACGCTTGACTTTTCTCAGTTCATGGGCAGTTATTTTGCACCTTGGTTTTTCCACAAGATTCTTGCGACCCTGTTGACTATTTTGAATGAAACGCTTGATTGTTCGATGATCACGCTTCAGAAGCTTTGCCATTTTAAGAGTGCTGCATCCCTCTGCAAGATATCTCACTATTTTTGACTTTTCTGAGCCTGTCAAGTCCTTCTTTTGACCCATTTTGCCAAAGGAAAGGAAGTTGCCTAATAATTATGCACACCTGATATAGGGTGTTGATGTCATTAGACCACACCCCTTCTCATTACAGAGATGCACATCACCTAATATGCTTAATTGGTAGTAGGCTTTCAAGCCTATACAGCTTGGAGTAAGACAACATGCATAAAGAGGATGATGTGGTCAAAATACTCATTTGCCTAATAATTCTGCACTCCCTGTATATAGGTATAGATATATACAGATAAATATATATAGGAATATCTATTGATAAATATGTAGAACATATTCTGCTATGTGTAGAACATTGAAATGTAGAATATTCACAGTAAATGCACATTATAACACTTTATTAAATATAAATATTGCATGAATATGCTTTTACATGTTTTCCTTTACTTGACTGTAAAGGGCTCCAAGGCACTTATATATAAGTCTATATAAGTATACTATACATATGTACTTATGTACATACATATAAAAAAATATATATACAGTATATACAACCCCAATTCTGAAAAAGTGACAGTATGGAAAATTCATTAAAACAAACCAAAAGAGTTATTTGAAAATTCTTTTCACCCTGTACTATATTTAAAACACATTATTAACACATTATTTGATATTTTTGAAAATATACACTCACTTCAAATCTGACTGCAACACGTTCCAAAAAAGTTGGGACAGGGGTAATTAAGGACTAATAGCGATGTGACAAGTTGAAATAAGAAGGTGATATGAAACAGGTGAGGCAATCGTGTAATCATAGTATATAAAGAGACTCCAAAAAAAGCCTAGTCCTTTCAAGAGCAAGGATGGGTTGAGGCTCGCCAATCTGCCAACAGATGCGTCAGCGAATAATCCAACACTTTGAGAACAACATTGCCCAAAGACAAATCAGTAGGATTTTGGGCATTTCACCTTCTACAGTGCACAAAATAATTAAAAGATTCAAGAAATCTTGGTGCGTTAAGGGCAAGGCCGAAAACCACTTCTGAATGCGCGTGATCTCCGATCCCTCAGATGTTACTTTTTTAAAAACCGTCATGAGTCTGTAATGGATATCCTGACATGGGCTTGTGAATACTTTGGTAAACCTATGTCAGTCAACATCATTCGCCGCTGCATCCACAGATGCAAGTTAAGGCTTTATTATGCAAGGCAGAAGCCATACATCAACACTGTCCAGAAGCACCGCCGACTTCTCTGGGCTCGGTCTCATCTGAGATGGACCGTAGCACAGTGGTCTGACGAGTCAACATTTCGAATATCTTTTGGAAAAACGGCCGTCGTGTTCTCCTGGTCAAAGAGCAAAAGGACCATCCAAGCTGTTATCAGCGTCAGGTCCAAAAGCCAGCGTCTGTCATGGTATAGGGGGGGGGGTTGTCAGTGCTCATGGCATGGGTAACTTTCATATCCGTGAGGGCACCATTAATGCAGAAAGATATGTATTCATTTTGGAGCAACATATGCTGCCATCCAGATGCTGTCTTTTCCAGGGACGTCCCTGCATTTTCCAGCAGAATAACGCCAAACCACATTCTTCCCGGATTACAAGCAAATGATTGCATAAGCAGAAAGTGCTGGTGCTAGCATGGCCTCCTGCCTGCAGTCTTGACCTGTCTCCAATTGAGAATGTGTGGCGCATTATGAAGCGCAAAATATGGCAACAAAGGCCCCCGTACAGTTGCGCAGCTGAAGACATGCATAATGGATAAAAGGAAAATTCCGCTTGCTAAACGTAACCAACTGGTTTCTTCTGTGCCCAAATATTTAATAAGTGTTTTTAAAAGAAAAGGTTATGTTACACAGTGGTAAGCAGTCGACTGTCCAAAACTTTTTTGGAGTTTGTTGCAGTCATCAGATTTGAAATTAGTGTGTATTTTAAAAAATACCTTAAATTCACAAAGTAAAGCATCAAATAATGTGTTAAAAATAAATTCTTTATAGTACAGGGGATATTGAATTTTCAAATGTCTCTTTTTCTTTGTTTTTTTTGCATTTTCTAAACTGTCTCAACTTTTTAGGAATTAGGGTCTTAAAAATTCTTTATGACAAACACCTGAGACCTCATTTCTTTGAGCCACTTTAACTTTTTTGTAAAAATTATTTTTGGAATAATTTTTATTACATAGTGTAACTGTACTTTGGAATGTATTTTTGATGTGTTTTGTGACACTTTTTTTGTTTCGCAAAACAGTTAACCAGAGCTCTGAGGACACGTTAATCATTCTGGCGTAAATCGCAATTGTGCTCAAGCGATCATGTATATTTTCATCTTGTAATATATACAGGTAAACCCGACAAACGGTAACCCCTTTTCACTCACGTGTAACTGTTAACGCGCCACTCGTAATATGGCCCATTATGCCTTATGATAATAAATATGACCTTACTTTCTTTCTTTTTTTACCTTGAAGTGAGAAACTGTAAGTAAATCGGGGAAGTAAACCAGAATCTATAAAAAATATTGTTTTATTAAAAAGCTCCATATATAACAAAAATGTAATTGTTGGGAATAAATATAGACTTAGTTAAGTATCTTAACTTATCCTTGAACTTGTTATCACAAGGCAAATTGTATTACCTGACATCATAACTAATCAATGCGAATTAGAAAACCAACATACAGCTAGGGAAATGTTTTGCAACATTCGAAAAATGAAATGGATTTTAACAAATTCCTTCATTCGTTTTAAATGTTTGTACAACATTCTAACATTTGTTTAATGTATTGGTATTTCTAATGCTATCTTTAAATGTAATATTCAATTTGAATTTTTCTAATTTCAATATTGCATAATTCGAATCGAATTATGCAATATTCGAATTAGAAAAATTTGAATTGATATATTTGTAATAGTATTTCTAATAATCTCTTTAAATATAATATTCAAATTATGCAATATTCGAAATAGAAAAAATTAAATTGATATATTTCTAATAGTATTTCTAATGCTTTATTTAAATACAATATTTGAATTATGCAATATTCGAAATAGAAAAATCTAAATATTTGTATCTAATATGTATCAATTTACTAAATTCCCTACTACATGAACTATTGAACTTCTGAACAGTATTTGTTAAATTGAATTACATTCAACATTTAGAATGTGGATATTCGATCTAATTCTGAACATTCAAAAACTAAAGTAACATTCAAAAAACTAAAATAACATTTGATTACCAAATTTTAATGGATTTTTGTTCTTATCCACATGTGGTTGTCCAAAACGAATGTCCACAGGACTATTTGTTCTACCAAACGAATTGCACTTTCACCACATGCACCCCTCGCTAAATACAACTTATACAACAGGGTACTCAGATTTGCAGATAGCACCCTAATGTGCTATTAGAGGCGCGCTAGTGTCTTGCAGTACACCAGCTCACTGACACCTGATTGATCAGGAACTCCAGAATAGTGGATCTTGGATCATCCTGGATAGCCAACTGTTGTACTGTTGTGGTTATAACTAGTTTATTAAAACGAACATAAAATGCTTCATGATAAAAACACAACTCAAAAGTAGCACACTCAGGATATAAAGATCATTCCCCTGTTTAATATGCAACGCATTTTGTCAGTTATATTACTAGCCGTTTCTTCAGGCATACTTTTGGTTTGTTTTTTAAAATATGAATATTTTGCCTTCCAATGTTTTTCACATAGTAGAATATGTTCGATTTGTTCATAAATACATATTTTTATATATACCTGATGTTTTTTTGCACAAAAATATATTTATGCCTATATATATATATATATATATATATATATATATATATATATATATATATATATATATATATATATATATATATATATATATATATATATATATATATATATATGTGTGTAACAGGTAAAGCACTCACTGGACTTCAGACTTCAAACGTGATAACAACATTTATTTGATGTGACGTTTCGGGACTTGACACGTCCCTTCCTCTGACAAGTGAAAACTCCAAACAAACAGACTTATAAAGGCATACAAAACCCACCCCCAGCTGTAACACCAATCACTGGAAACCGTGTGCAAAACACTATGGTCAAAACTAATAATTTATACATGTGTGTTCAATGTATATGTATTCACAAATTCATAGTGAAAAAAATAATAAGCAGTTGCTGCAACATTAATAAAAGTTAATACAAAGTGTAAAACATGTGTAAATATAGCACAAATATTGCCCCATGTACTCAGTATAAAATCACAATACAGTTCGTATTCCCCATTGCACCCCTATGTCAAAAATGGACTCTCCTCCATCCCTCTCACGTCACATTGGGATACTAACATCAAAGAGGGATACTCCCCTCAAAGCAATCAATTCAAAGTTCACAAATCAGAAACTCTGTGGTTACTTCTAATCAGCGGCAATCATTTCAATGATATTCAACATCACCATTCACAAACTATTGGATAAAAAAGCTAAATAGATCACTGCCAGAAGCTCACGTAATATACCTATCCTTAGTTGTTGCGCCACAACATGCCCCATCGCCTCCTATTGAACTAAGCGCCATGTTGTCATAGTAACATAAAAAACAAAGGCGTGCCCCAACAACAGCGGAATGATTGTGCTAGAATCGGAGATTTCAATACACGCCCCCTGTGGGCGTACCTCCTCTTCTACAAAACAAACACTTAGGTTGCTATTAGCAACAAAGGAAACAAAAGCATAGAATAAAGGCATAGAAAAATAAATGGCAGAGGATCCCAACTACCGCCCCTTGTCAGTATTCCTATTGTCCCTATTGGTCATCACACACACACCCTACGGGCGTGTAACATCTCACCTAAACACAGATATTATTCAATGAATAAACTTCAATCAGTGAAACGAACCAATCTGATATGTCAAGAGTTAACAACCCATCAGGTGCCCCAGAGTGTGCAACGAGCTCCACATTGGAAGCTAAAAAGACAAGAAGAATACCATAAAAAATATATATACATACCTAGAAAAAAATTACAAATGATAATCATAAAACACAACCACCCCTATAGTATATTTTATTCCTCAAGCACTGTCAAATCTTCTTACTTAAAAATAAAGGAATATGCGCAATCGTCTAAGAGTAATTGTCCTAAAAAACCCAGGCAATCCAATACTGGATCACAGAAAATATACTTATATCATCAGAAAATATTATGACTCTATCAGGGGCAAAACATCTACTAAGCTATGCAACAAAAAAACTTATTTAAAGAAAGACCAGAATAACTAAAAGAAAATCCACATGTCCATAATTATGTCATACCACCCATATGAGTGAATAGACATTCTACAAACAGCAATAAAAATAAAAAATGATAAAAAACTTAAGAGACAAGAGGAGCCCCCACTAAGACACAGGGGTGTCAGTAACAAGAGGACAAGGGCATATATGAGGCTAAACAATTAAAGTGTATGACGTGCACAAGTGTCTCAACTACACAGTGTATGTGTACATTAAAAACTGGTAAAAAAAAGGCAATTAAAAACAACACCATAATGTAACTCCTGGCAGATATAATTACCGGCTCATAAAACAAAAATAGAGCCTACATGGTAATATACTCACTATAGAAAAGGGGTGGGGGGAGGGGAGAAAGAAGGGGAGAGGGAGGAAGAGGAAGAGGGGAGGGAGAGAGGAGGGGAGGAGGAAAAGGAAAGAAGGGAAAGGTAGGGGAAGCAAAAAAAGGGGGGTGGAAAAAAGAAAAAGAAAGAACAACAGAAAAAAAGGAGAAAAAAGAGAGAAGAGAGAAAAACGAGAGAAAAAACGAGAGAAAAAAAAAAGAAGAAAGAGGAGAAAAGGGGGGAGGGGGAGAGGACAAGCCTCCTACTGTACCGGATCATGTACTCTCATCAAAAACTGAATCTAGTGGACTCTCCATGGAGTAATGGTCAACTGCAATCACAATTAAAGTCAAACTCAGCCAAGATATGCTTGCCACCCTGTGTGGGTATTCAGGCCTCTTGGGGTCAGTGTTTCCAATTCATGGATCCAACGGGTCTCCTTCTGTAATAGTATCTTGACTCTGTTTCCTCCTCTCATCATACTTGGCACATGGTCAATCAAACGGAATCTCATGTCGGTCACGGTATGGTTCTTCTCAAGGAAATGACGAGCCACCGGTTGGTCAGCCTCTGCCATTTATTTTTCTATGCCTTTATTCTATGCTTTTGTTTCCTTTGTTGCTAATAGCAACCTAAGTGTTTGTTTTGTAGAAGAGGAGGTACGCCCACAGGGGGCGTGTATTGAAATCTCCTATTCTAGCACAATCATTCCGCTGTTGTTGGGGCACGCCTTTGTTTTTTCTGTTACTATGACAACATGGCGATTAATCCAATAGGAGGCGATGGGGCGTGTTGTGGCGCAACAACTAAGGATAGGTATATTACGTGAGCTTCTGGCAGCAATCTATTTAGCTTTTTTATCCAATAGTTTGTGAATGGTGATGTTGAATATCATTGAAATGATTGCCGCTGATTAGAAGTAACCACAGAGTTTCTGATTTGTTAACTTTGAATTGATTGCTTTGAGGGGAGTATCCCTCTGTGATGTTAGTATCCCAATGTGACATGAGAGGGATGGAGGAGAGTCCATTTTTGACATAGGGGTGCAATGGGGAATACGAACTGTATTGTGATTTTATACTGAGTACATGGGGCAATATTTGTTCTATATTTACACATGTTTTACACTTTGTATTAACTTTTATTAATGCTGCAGCAACTGCTTATTATTTTTTTCACTATGAATTTGTGAATACATATACATTGAACACACATGTATAAATTATTGGTTTTGACCATAGTGTTTTGACACGGTTTCCAGTGATTGGTGTTACAGCTGAGGGTGGGTTTTGTATGCCTTTATAAGTCTGTTTGTTTGGAGTTTTCACTTGTCAGAGGAAGGGACGTGTCAAGTCCCGAAACGTCACATCAAATACATTTTGTTATCACGTTTGAAGTCTGAAGTCCAGTGAGTGCTTTACCTGTTACACATCTATTGAATCTTTTGAGAGCACCCTGGCAGTTGAACTGTTGGTGAGAGTGCATATACCTATGAACTTTTATATATATATATATATATATATATATATATATATATATATATATATATATATATATATATATATATATATATATATACATAATTATATATAGGGATAGATATATACAGATATATATATATAGGAATATATATTTATAAATACATAGAACATATTCTGCTATGCGCAGAACATTGAAATGTGAAATATTTACAATAAATACACAGTAAAAAACTTAATTAAATATGAATATTGCATAAATAAGATTTTAGATGCTTTCCTCTACTTAAGTGCAAAGGGCTCCAATGCACATAAATATATATATATATATATATATACATACATATTTTTATATATATATATATATATATATATATATATATATATGTATGTATGTATTTTTGTGTTTATATGTGTATATATGTCTGCAAATACATATATAGACGTAAAAACATACATATACATATTATACATTAAATGTATGTAATTCCGTGTTAAAGCCCTTTGCCTGTCTTTTTTTTTCTCTAACACCTGAGTAGACATGTGCAATTAGTTTTGGCCGAATTTAGTTTTCAGACGAATTTTGGACGATTCCGAGATTCGAATGAATCTGAATTTCTGAATCGGCACCATAACTTGCCATCCGAAGAAACATCCCAACACAAACCTGCAATCTCCCAACTCCACTCCCAGTCACCCCCTCTGCCACTTTCTGCACCCTCCTCCCAACCATTGAGAGTGAAGTGGCTTCCCTTTTGTCTTCCTCACACCTCACTACCTGCCCACTTGACCCTATTCCTTCACATCTAATTCCTCCTCTGTCTCCCACCCTCACTCCGGCTCTTACTCACATATTCAACCTATCCCTTTCTACTGGCTTATTCCCTGCCTCCTTCAAACATGCAAAGCTCACCCCCATCCTCAAAAAACCCTCCCTTGACCCTTATTCCCCTGCAAACTACCGCCCCATATCACTGCTCCCGCTAGCTTCAAAATTCCTTGAAAAACTAGTTTTCAATCTCCAAACCGACTTCCTGTCCTCCAACTCATTGCTCGACCCCCTGCAATCTCACTTCCATCCCCAACACTCAACTGAGACTGCCCTCACCAAGGTTACTAACGAACTCCCTTCTGCTAAAAACAAAGGCTACTACTCTATACTCATCTTACTTGACCTCTCTGCTGCATTTGACACTGTTGACCATCCCCTTCTACTATGGACTCTCAGCTCTCTTGGTCTTTGTGACACTGCCCTCTCCTGGATTCACTCTTATCTCTCTAACAGATCCTTCTCCGTCTCTTTTGCTGGTGACTCCTCCTCTCTATTGCCTCTGTCTGTTGGAGTACCTCAAGGCTCTGTCCTGGGTCCTCTACTCTTCTCTATTTACACTTTTTCACTGGGTAAACTTATCAACAGCTATGGCTTCAGCTATCACCTCTATGCTGATGATACCCAGATCTACCTTTCCACCCCTGCACTCTCTCCTTCTGTCAATTCTCACATCAGCGACTGCTTATCTGGCATTTCCTCCTGGATGGCCTCTCACCACCTAAAAATAAACATGTCCAAGACCGAACTACTTCTAATTCCCCCCTCTTACTCTACTCCAGTTTCTAATTTTTCTATCACTGTTGGCGGCACCACTATCTCCCCATCACCCCAAGTCCGCTGCCTCGGAGTCACGCTTGACTCAAATCTGTCCTTCATTCCCCACATCCAACTGCTCTCTTCATCCTGCTGCAACCACCTACACAATATCTCCAAAATTCGTCCGTTTGCTAATCCACTCCCTGGTAATTTCCCGACTTGACTACTGTAACAACTTACTAACTGGCCTCCCTCTCTCCCACCTCTCTCCCCTCCAATCCATCCTAAATGCTTCTGCCAGGCTAATCCACCTCTCTTGATGCTCTGTTTCTGCTGCACCTCTCTGTGAGTCCCTTCACTGGCTCCCCAATCACAGCAGAGTTAAATTCAAAATTCTTACCCTGACCTACAAAGCCCTCACTAATGCTGCCCCACCCTACCTGTCCTCACTCATCAACAAATATACTCCTGCCCGCCCCCTAAGATCCAAAAATGACCTGCTTCTTGCGTCCTCTACCATCACCTCCTCTCATGCTAGACTACAGGACTTCTCTCGTGCAGCACCAACCCTCTGGAATGCACTTCCTCGAGCTGTCAGACTTGCCCCTAACCTCTCCTCCTTTAAACGTTCCCTAAAGACCTTTCTGTTCAGGGAAGCTTATCACCCGACTTATTAACAAAATAACTTCACTTAACTAACAGTTGCCCTCTATCTCCTCACTAATATCATTCTCACCTTTGCAGTCCCCCTCCTGTTTCCCATCCTCCTACCCATCTAGATTGTAAGTTCCCACGGGAATAGGACCCTCAATCCCCCCTGTATTTGTCTGTAAAATGTTGTATTTTATCGTATTGTTTCTCCATTACCCATGGGCAGCGCTGCGGAATCTGCTGGTGCTTTATAAATAAAGAATAATAATAATAAGGTCTGTGTATTGCGGACTATTTTATATGATTATTTAATAAAAGTTAAATTTTATGGAGTTCTAAGTTGTGACTTTCTCTACCTATATACCCTTTAGAAGTTAGGGCTTTTTATGGTGCTTCTGTCTCTCTTTGTTTATAATATTATATTGGCACTGAGCACCCTCCACACTCTCTTGTGTGGGTTCACCCCAAATATTGATTCACACAATAAATTTTGTGAAATTTACCCCAGAAAATTTGCCCCAAGTGGCCAATAGGCTCATAGACCCCTAGAAAAAGTGGCCCCTGCTTGCCAATATGTTCCCAGGCATCCTGGAAAAGGGGCCCCTGCTCACCAATAGGCTCCCATACACCACAGGAAAGTGGCCCCTGCTAGGCTTCCAGGCGCGCCAGGAAAGTGTCCCTTGCTAGCCAATAGGCTCCCAGGCCCCTGGGAATGTGGTGCTTAATTAGGCAAAATGCTTTTGCCTAGGCTAATGGTTTTTAAAACAATGTTAGCCTATTGGCGAGCAGGAGCCACTTTCTTGGTGTCCTGGAAGCCTATTCACAAGCAGGGGCCACTTTACCAAGGGGCCTTGGTGTCTATTGGCAAGCAGGGGCCACTAGGGAGAGAGAGATAGAGATGAGAGAGTGTGCCTGGGAAACTATTGGCAAGCAAGGGCCACTTTCCTGGTGTGCCTTGGAGCATGTTAGCAAGCTAGGGCCCGGGTGTACCACCTGGAAGCATATTGGCAAGCAAGGGCCAAGGTATTGATTTAGACCTATTTTGGTATTTTTGATGCTACTATTTGGCCGCCAAATACGATCATATAAAAAAAACTGTATGCATGGATTTGCCACAGTGTTTTGGCAATTAGAAGGCCCCTAATTGCAGCTGCGCCCCACACTTCTGAAACTCCCAGCAGTGAATGGATTATTAGTGAATGGCTTAATCTGGTAGCATGTAAGGTAAATATTTGCTCTAGTGTAAGAATTACTCCTCCTCCTGACACATCCCACACAATGACCTTGCCAAACAGTTATATTCCCTACCCCCACTGGTCACCACCATCTTAGGTAGTGGCAGACATTCTGTCAGTATGCTGTTTTGGAATTGTATTAATTTATTTTTCCAAAAATATATATTTGTTTTCCTATTCTTGTAGGGAAAGCAGCCCTGGTAGTTAGTAACAAATTATACTTATTTTTTTATTTTATGTTTTCTTCTATGTTGTTTTCTTTAGTGTAGGGGACCCCCCTCACCGTCCCCTCTCCAAGGTCATTTTGCTTCAACCCCCCTCCAGCCCATATTGTGCCATAGTGTAGGGCATACCCATCTCTCCCTTGCCTTACATTTTTTTCCATAGTGTAGGGAATCCTGCCCCTCCTACTTTTCGCTGGGCTGATCCACTCGCCTACCTTCTTCCCCCCCCCCACCGTTCCCATTTGGCACCAACGATTATCGTTACACACACAGCAGTCTCCGTTGTCAAAGTACGCCACAGTGTTGGATATAGGTACTACGTCAACTAAGTACGCTGGGAAAAGTACTGTGTGACGTAAAACCTATGTCCAAATGGCACAAGAAGTTAAAGCAACATGAAAACCAAATTTTTCCTTCATGATTCAGATAGAACATGAAATTTTAAACAACTTTCCAATTTACTTCTATTATCTAATTTGTTTTGCTTTCTTGATATCCATCGTTGAAAAAAGACACAGACAGACCCAGTAGCTGCTTATTGGTGGCTGCACATATATGCCTCCTGTTATTGGCTCACTAGGTGTTCAGCTAGCTCCCAGTAGTATAGTACTGCTTCTTCAACAAATGATACTAAGAGAATGAAGCAAATTAGATAATATAAGTAAAATGGAAAGATGTTTAACATGATATTCTCTATCTGAATCATGAAAGAAAAGTTTTGGGTATCATATCCCTTTAAGGGTTGTGATCACTGAAAATACCTGCCTTGCAACCACAGTAATCTCTGCATGCAAGTAATTTGCACAAACAATACCACTGTGGCCCTAATATGAATAATTACATAAATGTATTTAAATATTGGACATATTTACATGACTGCCTCAATCTCCATGTCATGTTTCAAGAAAAATAAGATAGTAGACTTTGTTGTAGTTCTGCATATTCTCACAGTGCAAAAATGGGAAGATATATTTTTCTATTGTAATTACTCAAATATTACTTAGTGGGTTTAACCCCTTAATGACAAGAAACACCCTGCACGTCCTGGTCCATAAGGGTTTATCTGACCCACCAGCAGCAAGTCTGTGCTATTACAACCTCCCTCCTACAGGCCTCATGTTATAGGGCTATCTCATTGCTGGTGCCGAAAGCCACTCTCAAAAATACAAGCCCCATTACAAGACCAGCGGTATGTCTCTGGTCATTAAGGGGTTAATTTAAGGAAGAGGCATTTTAGCTAAACTACTGAAGTTGTGTTCAAAATATATAAGCATTTTAAAAATGTATTTAAACAGGCATTACATTCATTGTTTTTCTCCATCTGCAGGAGGTTATGTTAAAATATTATACAATAGATTTAAGAGAGTTGCCTACATGAGAGAAGTTTATACTTGTTGTTTCAGTAAAGGACCTCTAACTACAGCAGAATTGAATAATTGGCAATGGCAAATACACAATAAAAAGAAAATGCAATAGCTTTGAATTTAAAATAAGCAGTAGAATTTAATTTGTCATCCCCCTGTATCATGTGATAGCCATCAATGAATCACAAAATGCATATACATATATTCTGTGCATTTTTGCACATGCTCAGTAGGAGCTGGAGTTATAAAAATAATGTGCACGTTTTGATCATGGAAGTATATTGGAATGTTTTTTTTAAATGACATGCTTTATGTAATTCATGTAACTTTAATTTAGATTTTGAAGTTGATCTTTTCAAGCAAAAATATTTGAATATGCCTTTTACAACCCTATTAAAAATGAAGAATCATTGCAAATTTGTTTTGAAACACAGGAACCGCTATTCAATACCTCACATAGCAGCAGAAATACCAGGTGTATTTTGTCATGAAACAACATACTTCCCCAGGCTGCACTTGCATTATTTCACTGATTCTTCATATGAACTCGCTACAACAAACATTATATATATAACTGAAGCATAAAAGGGAGTGATTTCACACCTTTTGTATAACCTACTTTTATAACAATTCTAAATAAATGACAAATTGGCGTAGACACAATAATACACGCATGTGTTTTGGTTTCACACAAATTTATACGCTTTTGCATAGATTCCACATAAAGCGATGAGTTTCCTAAGTATAATATGCTCTAATTTTTGTGAATTATAGGTTACTTATTCTGTTGCATTTCTTTTTGAATAAGCATGAAATACATGGCTTGAAGCATATGGTTGTAAATTGTAGGAGATTCTACTGACAAACATGCAGCATGTGTTTTTGAATTTAGCTGTTAATCTCTGTTTGAAATGGAACCCCAGTCCTACTGAAGTAATGTGTTTGCATTAAAATGAAAAATTCTGGTTAGATTATGTATCCCATCTAAGGGCTATATTGTGAGTGGCACGCTAACTGTTGCACGTGAGCGTTAAGGGGTTTATCGTGGGTGTTTGCGCATCAGAAGTAGCCCGCGTATTACATGTTGAAGTTAATGCTTTTGCTCAATCGCAATTCAATTTATCACGCGTCGGGTTAGCGTGACTTCAGAACTCTGGGTAACTGTTACGCTTGAATAAAAAAATTGCACAAAAAACATTAAAAAGTATAGTTACACTCATAATAATGCCATCTGATAAAACTATTTCTCCAACATTGGTGTGTCCGGTCCACGGCGTCATCCTTACTTGTGGGATATTCTCTTCCCCAACAGGAAATGGCAAAGAGTCCCAGCAAAGCTGGTCACATGATCCCTCCTAGGCTCCGCCCACCCCAGTCATTCTCTTTGCCGTTGCACAGGCAACATCTCCACGGAGATGGTTAAGAGTTTTTTGGTGTTTAAATGTAGTTTTTATTCTTCTATCAAGTGTTTGTTATTTTAAAATAGTGCTGGTATGTACTATTTACTCTGAAACAGAAAAGGATGAAGATTTCTGTTTGTAAGAGGAAGATGATTTTAGCAGACAGTAACTAAAATCGATTGCTGTTTCCACATAGGACTGTTGAGATGAAGTAACTTCAGTTGGGGGAAACAGTTAGCAGACTTTTCTGCTTAAGGTATGACTAGCCATATTTCTAACAAGACTGTGTAATGCTGGAAGGCTGTCATTTCCCCTCATGGGGACCGGTAAGCCATTTTCTTAGTCAAAAACAAACAGAATAAAGGGCTTATTATGGGCTAAAAAACTGGTAGACATTTTTATGGGCTAAATCGATTGCTTTATTTGTGCATAGTATTCAAATTTAGGCTAATAATTGACATTATAATCTTGGGGAACGTTTATAAAACGGCAGGCACTGTATTGGACACCTTTTTCAGTCTGGGGGCCTTTCTAGTCATAGACTGAGCCTCATTTTCGCGCCATTAATGTGCAGTTGTTTTTTGAGAGCAGGGCATGCAGATGCATGTGTGAGGATCTAAGAATCTCTGAAAAAGCTTTTAGAAGGCATCATTTGGTATAGTATTCCCCTCAGGGCTTGGTTGGGTCTTAGCAAAGACTGTATCTGGGACTGTATAGGGGTTAAATTGAAAAACGGCAATACTTTTAAGGCTTTAAGACACTGTGGTGAAAATTTGGTAATTTTTGAACAATTCCTTCATACTTTTTCACATATTCAGTAATAAAGTGTTTTCTGTTTGAAATTTAAAGTGACAGTAACGGTTTTATTTTAGCCAATGTGTCTCCCCATTTAAATTTATGTGATAATTGTGCCATAGCGTCCAAACAAAGTAAGGACAGTACTGCCACAAATAATGATATTGCCCAAGATGATTCCTCAAATGAGGGGAGTAAACATGATACTACATCATCTCCTACTGTGTCTACACCAGTTTTGCCCATGCAGGAGGCCCCTAGTACATCTAGTGCGCCAATACTTATTACCATGCAACAATTAACGGCTGTAATGGATAACTCCATAGCAAATCTTTTATCCAAAATGCCTACTTATCAGAGAAAGCGCGATTGCTCTGTTTTAAACACTGAAGAGCAAGAGGACGCTGATGATAATTGTTCTGTCATACCCTCACACCAATCTGAAGGGGCCATGAGGGAGGTTTTGTCTGAGGGAGAAATTTCAGATTCAGGAAAAATTTCTCATCAAGCTGAACCTGATGTTGTGACATTTAAATTTAAATTAGAACATCTCTGCGCACTGCTTAAGGAGGTGTTATCTACTCTGGATGATTGTGACAATTTGGTCATTCCAGAGAAATTATGCAAGATGGACAGGTTCCTAGAGGTTCCGGTGCCCCCCGATGCTTTCCCTATACCCAAGCGGGTGGCGGACATAGTAAATAAAGAGTGGGAAAAGCCCGGCATACCTTTTGTTCCTCCCCCTATATTTAAGAAATTATTTCCTATGGTCGACCCCAGAAAGGACTTATGGCAGACAGTCCCCAAGGTCGAGGGGGCAGTTTCTACTCTAAACAAACGCACTACTATTCCTATCGAAGATAGTTGTGCTTTCAAAGATCCTATGGATAAAAAATTGGAAGGTTTGCTTAAAAAGATATTTGTACAGCAAGGCTACCTTCTACAACCAATTTCATGCATTGTTCCTGTCACTACGGCAGCGTGGTTCTGGTTCGAGGAACTAGAAAAGTCGCTCAGTAGAGAAACTCCATATGAGGAGGTTATGGACAGAGTTCACGCATTTAAATTGGCTAACTCTTTTATTTTAGATGCCGCTTTGCAATTAGCAAAATTAGCGGCGAAAAATTCAGGGTTTGCTATTGTGGCGCGCAGAGCGCTTTGGCTAAAGTCTTGGTCAGCGGATGTGTCATCCAAGACAAAATTACTTAACATTCCTTTCAAAGGTAAAACTTTATTTGGACCTGATTTGAAAGAGATTATTTCAGACATCACTGGGGGAAAGGGCCACGCCCTTCCACAGGATAGGTCTTTTAAGGCTAAAAATAAGCCTAATTTTCGTCCCTTTCGCAGAAATGGACCAGCCTCTAATTCTGCATCCTCTAAGCAAGAGGGTAATGCCTTACAACCCAAACCAGCCTGGAAACCAATGCAAGCCTGGAACAAGGGTAAGCAGGCCAAGAAGCCTGCCACTGCTAACAAGACAGCATGGAGGAGTAGCCCCCGATCCGGGACCGGATCTGGTGGGGGGCAGACTCTCTCTCTTTGCTCAGGTTTGGGCAAGAGATGTTCAGGATCCTTGGGCGCTAGAAATAGTTTCTCAAGGTTATCTCCTGGAATTCAAGGAACTACCCCCAAGGGGAAGGTTCCACAAGTCTCACTTATCCTCAAACCAAATAAAGAGACAGGCATTCTTACATTGTGTAGAATACCTGTTAAAGATGGGAGTGATACACCCAGTTCCAATAAAGGAACAAGGAATGGGATTTTATTCCAATCTGTTCGTAGTTCCCAAAAAAGAGGGAACGTTCAGACCAATTTTGGATTTGAAGATCCTAAACAAATTTCTCAGGGTACCATCATTCAAAATGGAAACTATTCGAACGATTCTACCCACCATCCAGGAAAGTCAATTTATGACTACCGTGGATCTAAATGATGCGTACCTACATATCCCTATCCACAAGGAACATCATCAGTTCCTAAGGTTCGCTTTTCTGGACAAACATTACCAGTTTGTGGCTCTTCCATTCGGATTAGCCACTGCTCCAAGGATTTTCACAAAGGTGCTAGGGTCCCTTCTAGCGGTTCTAAGACCAAGGGGCATTGCAGTAGTACCTTACTTGGACGACATTCTAATACAAGCGTCGTCCCTGTCAAAGGCAAAGGCTCATACGGACATTGTTCTAGCCTTTCTCACATCTCACGGATGGAAGGTGAACAAAGAAAAGAGTTCTCTGTCCCCGTCAACAAGAGTTCCCTTCTTGGGAACAATAATAGATTCCATAGAAATGAGGATTTTTCTGACAGAGGTCAGAAAATCAAAACTTCTAAGCTCTTGTCAAGTGCTTCATTCTGTTCCTCGTCCTTCCATAGCGCAGTGCATGGAAGTAATAGGATTGATGGTTGCAACAATGGACATAGTTCCTTTTGCACGAATTCATCTAAGACCATTACAACTGTGCATGCTCAAACAGTGGAATGGGGATTATACAGACTTGTCTCCAATGATTCAAGTAGATCAAAAGACCAGAGATTCACTCCGTTGGTGGCTGACCCTGGACCATCTGTCCCAGGGAATGAGCTTCCGCAGGCCAGAGTGGGTCATTGTCACGACCGACGCCAGTCTAGTGGGCTGGGGAGCGGTCTGGGAATCCCTGAAAGCTCAGGGTCTATGGTCTCGGGAAGAGTCTCTTCTCCCGATAAACATTCTGGAAATGAGAGCGATATTCAATGCTCTCAGAGCTTGGCCTCAACTAGCAAAGGCCAAATTCATAAGGTTCCAATCAGACAACATGACGACTGTTGCTTATATCAATCATCAAGGGGGAACAAAGAGTTCCCTGGCGATGAAAGAAGTGACCAAAATAATTCAATGGGCGGAGGATCACTCCTGCCACTTGTCTGCGATCCACATCCCAGGAGTGGAAAATTGGGAAGCGGATTTTCTGATTCGTCAGACATTTCATCCGGGGGAGTGGGAACTCCATCCGGAAATCTTTGCCCAAATAACTCAATTATGGGGCATTCCAGACATGGATCTGATGGCGTCTCGTCAGAACTTCAAGGTTCCTTGCTACGGGTCCAGATCCAGGGATCCCAAGGCGGCTCTAGTAGATGCACTAGTAGCACCTTGGACTTTCAACCTAGCTTTCGTATTCCCACCGTTTCCTCTCATTCCCAGGCTGGTAGCCAGGATCAATCAGGAGAGGGCCTCGGTGATCTTGATAGCTCCTGCGTGGCCACGCAGGACTGGTATGCAGACCTGGTGAATATGTCATCGGCTCCACCATGGAAGCTACCTTTGAGACAGGACCTTCTTGTTCAAGGTCCATTCGAACACCCAAATCTGGTCTCCCTCCAACTGACGGCTTGGAGATTGAACGCTTGATTCTATCAAAGCGTGGGTTTTCAGATTCGGTGATAGATACTCTGGTTCAGGCCAGAAAACCTGTAACTAGAAAAATTTACCATAAAATATGGAAAAAATATATCTGTTGGTGTGAATCCAAAGGATTCCCATGGAATAAGATAAAAAATTCCTAAGATTCTCTCCTTTCTTCAAGAAGGTTTGGAGAAAGGATTATCTGCAAGTTCTCTAAAGGGACAGATCTCTGCTTTATCTGTCTTACTACACAAAGACTGGCAGCTGTGCCAGATGTTCAAGCATTTGTTCAGGCTCTGGTTAGGATCAAGCCTGTTTACAGACCTTTAACTCCTCCCTGGAGTCTAAATCTAGTTCTTTCAGTTCTTCAAGGGGTTCCGTTTGAACCCTTACATTCCATAGATATTAAGTTACTATCTTGGAAAGTTTTGTTTTTGGTTGCAATTTCTTCTGCTAGAAGAGTTTCAGAGTTATCTGCTCTGCAGTGTTCTCCTCCTTATCTGGTGTTCCATGCAGATAAGGTCGTTTTGCGTACTAAGCCTGGTTTTCTTCCGAAAGTTGTTTCTAACAAAAATATTAACCAGGAGATAGTTGTACCTTCTTTGTGTCCGAATCCAGTTTCAAAGAAGGAACGTTTGTTACACAATTTGGACGTTGTCCGTGCTCTAAAGTTCTATTTAGAGGCTACTAAAGATTTCAGACAAACATCTTCCTTGTTTGTTGTTTATTCTGGTAAAAGGAGAGGTCAAAAAGCGACTTCTACCTCTCTTTCCTTTTGGCTTAAAAGCATCATCCGATTGGCTTATGAGACTGCCGGACGGCAGCCTCCTGAAAGAATCACAGCTCACTCCACTAGGGCTGTGGCTTCCACATGGGCCTTCAAGAACGAGGCTTCTGTTGACCAGATATGTAAGGCAGCGACTTGGTCTTCACTGCACACTTTTGCCAAATTTTACAAATTTGATACATTTGCTTCTTCAGAGGCTATTTTTGGGAGAAAGGTTTTGCAAGCTGTGGTTCCTTCCGTTTAGGTGACCTGATTTGCTCCCTCCCTTCATCCGTGTCCTAAAGCTTTGGTATTGGTTCCCACAAGTAAGGATGACGCCGTGGACCGGACACACCAATGTTGGAGAAAACAGAATTTATGCTTACCTGATAAATTACTTTCTCCAACGGTGTGTCCGGTCCATGGCCCGCCCTGGTTTTTTAATCAGGTCTGATGAATTATTTTCTCTAACTACAGTCACCACGGTATCATATGGTTTCTCCTATATATATTTCCTCCTGTCCGTCGGTCGAATGACTGGGGTGGGCGGAGCCTAGGAGGGATCATGTGACCAGCTTTGCTGGGACTCTTTGCCATTTCCTGTTGGGGAAGAGAATATCCCACAAGTATGGATGACGCCGTGGACCGGACACACCGTTGGAGAAAGTAATTTATCAGGTAAGCATAAATTCTGTTTTAAAAAATTGCAATACAAAATGTATAAGGGCTCAAAGATATGAGGTCTCAGGTTTTAGAAAATAAAGTCTGCAAAGGGATAGAGATAGAGATACATACATACACATGTCTAAATATGTATATATGTCTATATGTGTGAACATATGTATTTATCTATTTCTATGTGTATTTATGTATTTACAGATATATATACACATATAAACACATAAATATATAAGTAGATACATATAGACATAGATATAAGTGCATTAGAGCCCTTTGCAGTCAAGTAGCTGAAAACATGTAAAAACATATCTATTTAATTTTCATACGGCTAGATTACGAGTTTTGCGTTATGAGTGAAAAAGCAGCATTAAGGCTCTTTTTCACTACTGCTGCTATTATGAGTCTTGCAAGTATAGGTGTACCGCACACTTTTTTGGCCGTAACTCAAATTAACTTACGCAATTTGCGTAAAGTCTTTTTTCAATGGGACTTCCATAGCACCAGTATTACGAGTCTGTCTGGGAGGCCAAAAAGTGAGCGTACAGCCTATACCGCCAAGATCCATACCGTAAACTGAAAGTCAGTAGTTATGGGTTTTACGCTACAAAGCTGAAACATAAAACTCATAACTAAAGTGCTAAAAAGTACACTAACACCCATAAACTACCTTTCTTTCATGTACTTAGCAAGAGTCCATGAGCTAGTGACGTATGGGATATACATTCCTACCAGGAGGGGCAAAGTTTCCCAAACCTCAAAATGCCTATAAATACACCCCTCACCACACCCACAAATCAGTTTTACAAACTTTGCCTCCTATGGAGGTGGTGAAGTAAGTTTGTGCTAGATTCTACGTTGATATGCGCTCCGCAGCAGGTTGGAGCCCGGTTTTCCTCTCAGCGTGCAGTGAATGTCAGAGGGATGTGAGGAGAGTATTGCCTATTTGAATTCAATTATCTCCTTCTACGGGGTCTATTTCATAGGTTCTCTGTTATCGGTCGTAGAGATTCATCTCTTACCTCCCTTTTCAGATCGACGATATACTCTTATTTATATACCATTACCTCTGCTGATTTTCGTTTCAGTACTGGTATGGCTTTCTACAACATGTAGATGAGTGTCCTGGGGTAAGTAAGTCTTATTTTCTGTGACACTCTAAGCTATGGTTGGGCACTTTTTTATAAAGTTCTAAATATATGTATTCAAACATTTATTTGCCTTGACTCAGGATGTTCAACATTCCTTATTTCAGACAGTCAGTTTCATATTTGGGATAATGCATATGAATCAATCAATTTTTTTTTTCTTACCTTAAAATTTGACTTTTTCCCTGTGGGCTGTTAGGCTCGCGGGGGCTGAAAATGCTTAATTTTATTGCGTCATTCTTGGCGCAGACTTTTTTGGCGCAAATTTTTTTTTTCTGTTTCCGGCGTCATATGTGTCGCCGGAAGTTGCGTCATTTTTGACGTTCTTTTGCGCCAAAAGTGTCGGCGTTCCGGATGTGGCGTCATTTTTGGCGCCAAAAGCATTTAGGCGCCAAATAATGTGGGCGTCATTTTTGGCGCTAAAAAAATATGGGCGGCACTATTGTCTCCACATTATTTAAGTCTCATTATTTATTGCTTCTGGTTGCTAGAAGCTTGTTCACTGGCATTTTTTTCCCATTCCTGAAACTGTCATTTAAGGAATTTGATCAATTTTGCTTTATATGTTGTTTTTTCTATTACATATTGCAAGATGTCCCACGTTGAAACTGAGTCAGAAGATACTTCTGGAAAATCGCTGCCTGGTGCTGGAGCTACCAAAGCTAAGTGTATCTGCTGTAAACTTATGGTATCTGTTCCTCCAGCTGTTGTTTGTACTGTTTGTCATGACAAACTTGTTAATGCAGATAATATTTCCTTTAGTACTGTTACATTACCTGTTGCTGTCCCGTCAACATCTAATACTCAGAGTGTTCCTGATAACATAAGAGATTTTGTTTCTAAATCCATTAAGAAGGCTATGTCTGTTATTCCTCCTTCTAGTAAACGTAAAAAGTCTTTTAAAACTTCTCATTTTTCAGATCAATTTTTAAATGAACATCATCATTCTGATTCTGATAATGGTTCTTCTGGTTCAGAGGATTCTGTCTCAGAGGTTGATGCTGATAAATCTTCATATTTATTTAAAATGGAATTTATTCGTTCTTTACTTAAAGAAGTCCTAATTGCATTAGAAATTGAGGATTCTGGTCCTCTTGATACTAAATCTAAACGTTTAGATAAGGTTTTTAAATCTCCTGTAGTTATTCCAGAAGTTTTTCCTGTCCCTAGTGCTATTTCTGAAGTAATTTCCAGGGAATGGAATAATTTGGGTAATTCATTTACTCCTTCTAAACGTTTTAAGCAATTATATCCTGTGCCATCTGACAGATTAGAGTTTTGGGACAAAATCCCTAAGGTTGATGGGGCTGTCTCTACTTTTGCTAAGCGTACTACTATTCCTACAGCAGATGGTACTTCCTTTAAGGATCCTTTAGATAGGAAAATTGAATCCTTTCTAAGAAAAGCTTACTTGTGTTCAGGTAATCTTCTTAGACCTGCTATATCTTTAGCGGATGTTGCTGCAGCTTCAACTTTTTGGTTAGAAGCTTTAGCGCAACAAGTAACAGATCATAATTCTCATAGCATTATTCTTCTTCTTCAACATGCTAATAATTTTATCTGTGATGCCATCTTTGATATCATTAGAGTTGATGTCAGGTATATGTCTCTAGCTATTTTAGCTAGAAGAGCTTTATGGCTTAAAACTTGGAATGCTGACATGTCTTCTAAGTCTACTCTGCTTTCCCTTTCTTTCCAGGGTAATAAATTGTTTGGTTCTCAGTTGGATTCTATTATCTCAACTGTTACTGGAGGGAAAGGAACTTTTTTACCACAGGATAAAAAATCTAAAGGTAAATTTAGGTCTAATAATCGTTTTCGTTCCTTTCGTCACAATAAGGAACAAAAGCCTGATCCTTCACCCACAGGAGCGGTATCAGTTTGGAAACCATCTCCAGTCTGGAATAAATCCAAGCCTTTTAGAAAATCAAAGCCAGCTCCTAAGTCCACATGAAGGTGTGGCCCTCATTCCAGCTCAGCTGGTAGGGGGCAGATTACGTTTTTTCAAAGAAATTTGGATCAATTCCGTTCACAATCTTTGGATTCAGAACATTGTTTCAGAAGGGTACAGAATTGGCTTCAAGATAAGGCATCCTGCAAAGAGATTTTTTCTTTCCCGTGTCCCAGTAAACCCAGCGAAGGCTCAAGCATTTCTGAAATGTGTTTCAGATCTAGAGTTGGCTGGAGTAATTATGCCAGTTCCAGTTCTGGAACAGGGGATGGGGTTTTATTCAAATCTCTTCATTGTACCAAAGAAGGAGAATTCCTTCAGACCAGTTCTGGATCTAAAAATATTGAATCGTTATGTAAGGATACCAACATTCAAAATGGTAACTGTAAGGACTATCCTGCCTTTTGTTCAGCAAGGGCATTATATGTCTACAATAGATTTACAGGATGCATATCTGCATATTCCGATTCATCCAGATCACTATCAGTTTCTGAGATTCTCTTTCCTAGACAAGCATTACCAGTTTGTGGCTCTGCCGTTTGGCCTAGCTACAGCTCCAAGAATTTTTACGAAGGTTCTCGGTGCCCTTCTGTCTGTAATCAGAGAACAGGGTATTGTGGTATTTCCTTATTTGGACGATATCTTGGTACTTGCTCAGTCTTCACATTTAGCAGAATCTCATACGTATCGACTTGTGTTGTTTCTTCAACATCATGGTTGGAGGATCAATTTACCAAAAAGTTCATTGATTCCTCAGACACAGGTAACCTTTTTAGGTTTCCAGATTGATTCAGTGTCCATGACTCTATCTTTGACAGACAAGAGACGTCTAAAATTGATATCATCTTGTCGAAACCTTCAGTCACAATCATTCCCTTCGGTAGCCTTATGCATGGAAATTCTAGGTCTTATGACTGCTGCATCGGACGCGATCCCCTTTGCTCGTTTTCACATGCGGCCTCTTTAGCTCTGTATGCTGAACCAGTGGTGCAGGGATTACACAAAGATATCTCAATTAATATCTTTAAAACCGATTGTACGACACTCTCTGACGTGGTGGACAGATCACCATCGTTTAGTTCAAGGGGCTTCTTTTGTTCTTCCGACCTGGACTGTAATTTCAACAGATGCAAGTCTTACAGGTTGGGGAGCTGTGTGGGGGTCTCTGACAGCACAAGGGGTTTGGGAATCTCAGGAGGTGAGATTACCGATCAATATTTTGGAACTCTGTGCAATTTTCAGAGCTCTTCAGTCTTGGCCTCTTCTAAAGAGAGAATCGTTCATTTGTTTTCAGACAGACAATGTCACAACTGTGACATACATCAATCATCAAGGAGGGACTCACAGTCCTCTGGCTATGAAAGAAGTATCTCGAATTCTGGTATGGGCGGAATCCAGCTCCTGTCTAGTTTCTGCGGTTCATATCCCAGGTATAGACAATTGGGAAGCGGATTATCTCAGTCGCCAAACGTTACATCCGGGCGAATGGTCTCTTCACCCAGAGGTATTTCTTCAGATTGTTCAAATGTGGGGACTTCCAGAAATAGATTTGATGGCCTCTCATCTAAACAAGAAACTTCCCAGATATCTGTCCAGATCCAGGGATCCTCAAGCGGTAGCAGTGGATGCATTGTCACTTCCTTGGAAGTATCATCCTGCCTATATCTTTCCGCCTCTAGTTCTTCTTCCAAGAGTAATCTCCAAGATTCTGAAGGAATGCTCGTTTGTTCTGCTGGTAGCTCCAGCATGGCCTCACAGGTTTTGGTATGCGGATCTTGTCCGGATGGCCTCTTGCCAACCGTGGACTTCTGTCACAAGGTCCTTTTTTCCATCAGGATCTCAAATCCTTAAATTTAAAGGTATGGAGATTGAACGCTTGATTCTTAGTCAAAGAGGTTTCTCTGACTCTGTGATTAATACTATGTTACAGGCTCGTAAATCTGTATCTAGGGAGATATATTATAGAGTCTGGAAGACTTATATTTCTTGGTGTCTTTCTCATCATTTTTCCTGGCATTCTTTTAGAATTCCGAGAATTTTGCAGTTTCTTCAGGATGGTTTGGATAAAGGTTTGTCTGCAAGTTCCTTGAAAGGACAAATCTCTGCTCTTTCTGTTCTTTTTCACAGAAAGATTGCTAATCTTCCTGATATTCATTGTTTTGTACAAGCTTTGGTTCGTATAAAACCTGTCATTAAGTCAATTTCTCCTCCTTGGAGTTTGAATTTGGTTCTGAGGGCTCTTCAAGCTCCTCCGTTTGAACTTATGCATTCATTGGACATTAAATTACTTTCTTGGAAAGTTTTGTTCCTTTTGGCCATCTCTTCTGCCAGAAGAGTTTCTGAATTATCTGCTCTTTCTTTTGAGTCTCCTTTTCTGATTTTTCACCAGGATAAGGCGGTGTTGCGAACTTCTTTTAAATTTTTACCTAAGGTTGTGAATTCCAACAACATTAGTAGAGAAATTGTGGTTCCTTCATTATGTCCTAATCCTAAGAATTCTAAGGAGAAATCATTGCATTCTTTGGATGTAGTTAGAGCTTTGAAATATTATGTTGAAGCTACTAAGAATTTCCGAAAGACTTCTAGTCTATTTGTTATCTTTTCCGGTTCTAGGAAAGGTCAGAAGGCCTCTGCCATTTCTTTGGTATCTTGGTTGAAATCTTTAATTCATCATGCTTATGTCGAGTCGGGTAAAACTCCGCCTCAAAGGATTACAACTCATTCTACTAGGTCAGTTTCTACTTCCTGGGCATTTAGGAATGAAGCTTCGGTTGATCAGATTTGCAAAGCAGCAACTTGGTCTTCTTTGCATACTTTTACTAAATTCTACCATTTTGATGTGTTTTCTTCTTCTGAAGCTGTCTTTGGTAGAAAAGTACTTCAGGCAGCTGTTTCAGTTTGAATCTTCTGCTTATATTTTCAGTTTTTTTCTTTATAAGATTTAAACTTTATTTTTGGGTGTGGATTTTTTTCAGTGGAATTGGCTGTCTTTATTTTATCCCTCCCTCTCTAGTGACTTTTGCGTGGAAGATCCACATCTTGGGTAGTCATTATCCCATACGTCACTAGCTCATGGACTCTTGCTAATTACATGAAAGAAAACATAATTTATGTAAGAACTTACCTGATAAATTCATTTCTTTCATATTAGCAAGAGTCCATGAGGCCCACCCTTTTTTTGTGGTGGTTATGATTTTTTTGTATAAAGCACAATTATTCCAATTCCTTATATTTATGCTTCGCACTTTTTTCTTATCACCCCACTTCTTGGCTATTCGTTAAACTGATTTGAGGGTGTGGTGAGGGGTGTATTTATAGGCATTTTTAGGTTTGGGAAACTTTGCCCCTCCTGGTAGGAATGTATATCCCATACGTCACTAGCTCATGGACTCTTGCTAATATGAAAGAAATGAATTTATCAGGTAAGTTCTTACATAAATTATGTTATTAACCCCTAAACCGAGGCTCTCCCGCATTGCAAACACTAAAATAAAATTATTAACCCCTAATCTGTCGCTCCGGACATCGCTGCCACTGTAATAAACATATTAACCCCTAAACCGCCACACTCCAGCATCACAAACACTAGTTAAATATTATTAACCCCTAATCTGCCGCCCCTAACATCGCCGCCACCTACCTACACTTATTAACCCCTAATCTGCCGTCTCCAATGTCGCCGCCAATATATTAAAGTTATTAACCCCTAAACCTAAGTCTAACCCTAACCCTAACACCCACTAACTTAAATATAATTAAAATAAATCTAAATAAAACCTACTATTAATAACTAAATAATTCCTATTTAAAACTAAATACTTACCTATAAAATAAACCCTAAGCTAGCTACAATATAACTAATAGTTACATTGTATCTAGCTTAGGTTTTATTTTTATTTCACAGGCAAGTTTGTATTTATTTTTAACTAGTTAGAATAGTTACTAAATAGTTATTGACTATTTACTAACTACCTAGCTAAAATAAATACAAATTTACCTGGAAAATAAAACCTTACCTGCCTTACAATAAAACTTAACCTTACACTACAATTAAATAAATTACATAAATTAAATACAATTACCTAAATTACAAAAACCCGTCACTAAATGACACAAAACAAAAAAAGAAATTATCAGATATTTAAACTAATTACACCTAATCCAATAGCCCTATCAAAATAAAATAAAAACCTAGCCTAAATACCCTTTAAGGGCAATGCCCATCCAAATGCCCTTTTCAGGGCAATGGGGAGCTTAGGTTTTTTTAGTTAGGATTTTATTTGGGGGGTTTGTGTGGGTGGTGAGTTTTACTGTTGGGGGGGTGTTTGTATTTTTTTTACCGGTAAAATAGCTGATATCTTTGGGGCAATGCCCCGCAAAAGGCCCTTTTAAGGGCTATTGGTAGTTTTGTTTAGGCTAGGGTTTTTTTTTTTTTTTATTTTGGGGTTTTTTTTTTTATTTTGATAGGACCATTAAAGTTAGGTGTAATTAGTTTAAATATCTGATAATTTCTTTTTTTATTTTGTGTAATTTAGTGTTTGTTTGTTTTTTGTCATTTAGGTAATTGTATTTAAAGGGACATGAAACCCAATTTTTTTCCTTCGTGATTTAGAAAGAGCATGTCATTTTAAACAACTTTCTAATTTACTTCTATTATCTAATTTGCTTCATTCTCTTGATATCACTTGCTGAAAAGCATATCTAGATATGCTCAGTAGCTGCTGATTGGTTGCTGCACATAGAGGCCTTGTGTGATTGGCTCACACATGTGCATTGCTATCACACATGTGCATCCTTCAACAAAGGATATCTAAAGAATTGAGCAAATTAGATAATAGAAGTAAATTGGAAAGTTGTTTAAAATTGCATGCCCTATCTGAATCATGAAAGTTTAATTTTGACTACACTGTCCCTTTAATGTATGTAATGTATTTAATTGTAGTGTAAGGTTAGGTTTTATTGTAAGGCAGGTTAGGTTTTATTTTACAGGTAAATTTGTATTTATTTTAGTTAGGTACTTAGTAAATAGTTAACTATTTACTAACTATTCTACCTAGTTAAAATAAATACAAACTTGCCTGTGAAATAAAAATAAAACCTAAGCTAGATAGAATGTAACTATTAGTTATATTGTAGCTAGCTTAGGGTTTATTTTATAGGTAAGTATTTAGTTTTAAATAGGACTTATTTAGTTATTAATAGTAGGTTTTATTTAGATTTATTTTAATTATATTTGTTAGGGGGTGTTAGGGTTAGGGTTAGACTTAGGTTTAGGGGTTAATAACTTTAGTATAGTGGCGGCGACGTTGGGGGCGGCAGATTAGGGGTTAATACATGTAGGTAGGTGGCGGCGATGTTAGGGGCATTAGATTAGGGGTTAATAATATTTAACTAGTGTTTGTGATGCGGGAGTGTGGCGGTTTAGGGGTTAATATGTTTATTATAGTGGGGGCGATGTCCGGAGCAATATATTAGGGGTTAATAAGTATAATGTAGGTGTCAGTGATGTCAGGGCGGCAGATTAGGGGTTAATAAGTGTAAGATTAGGGGTGTTTAGACTCAGGGTTCATGTTAGGGTGTTAGGTGTAAACATAAATTTTGTTTCCCCATAGGAATCAATGGGGCTGCGTTATGGAGCTTTATGCTGCTTTTTGCAGGTGTTAGGCTTTTTTTCAGTTGTCTTTCCCCATTGATGTCTATGGAGAAATTGTGCACGAGCACGTAAAACGAGCTCACCGCAGCTTTCAGCAGCGCTGGTATTGGAGTGCGGTATGGAGCTCAATTTTGCTCTATGCTCACTTTTTGCCTGTTAACGCTGGGTTTTTATAAACCTGTAATACCAGCACTGTAAGGAAGTGAGCGGTGACAATAACTTGCAAGTTAGTACCGCACCCCTCATAACGCAAAACTCATAATCTAGCCGATATTTAATCAAGTTTAAATATTTCACATTCCAATGTTCTTCACATAAGGGAATATGTTCTATGTATCTATATATATCTGTATATATCTATATATATCTATATATAATTATATGTATATATTCTGATGTGAAGAACATTGGAATGTGAAATATTCATATTTCAAACACTTGAGAAAATGCAATCTGGTTTGCAAATGAGTAAGGGTAAATTGTAATATGCATGGTACCGAAGCTCAAAAAGTTGAAATAGAGCGCAGTGATAAATAGCGCTCCACTCGTATTCTAGCCCTGAGTGTTGATAAATCTTGGTCAATGTTGCACTACAGAAATAATTTCTAACATTTTTATTACATCAAAATAAGTATAAGTGTATTACAGCTTTTGTATCTTGAAAAAAGGGATATTGCTGTACCGAGGAAACAAAAATATTATTTTGTAGCATGTCCCTATCCATACGTACTTCCTGTTAGCTTCAAAATCAAAATGAAGAGCTTTAACAATTTTTTCTTTAATGTGAACATTTTTTAGACATCTCAAAATAGTGCTCTTTCATTTTGCATGATATAGTTTTGCAGCATTTACTTCCTCTTTAAGCAGAACAATCAGAACACTTTTAAAACAACAGTTTTAAACACATCAATAGGTTGAAGTAATGTTATTATGGTAAATATTTATCTATTTGTACCACACAAAAATAAACCTTGAAATAAAGCAGGCATGCTAATTAGATTCCCGGTAATTATAATTAATGTTAATAATTTTGAGCAGTGTTCAAAAATAACGTTGGACAATTACTTATAACAAGTTGTAATTAATTATCTTTTACTGCTATTCTATGAAAACATGTTGGTCCCCAAGATTTACACAGAGCAATACTACAAACACTAGCTCTGAGTGTGCACATGTCTTAAGCACTCTATGTAAAACATAATTACAAACCTTGTTGTCAACACAGTGCTTAAAGGGACACTGAACCCAAATTTTTTCTTTTGTGATTTAGATAGAGCGTGAAATTTTAAGCAACTTTCTAATGTACTCCTATTATAAAATTGTCTTCATTCTCTTGGTATCTTTATTTGAAATGCAAGAAAGTAAGTTTAGATGCCAGTCCATTTTTGGTGAACAACCTGGGTTGTTCTTGCTGATTGGTGGATAAATTCATCCACCAATAAAAAAGTGCTGTCCAGAGTACTGAACTAAAAAAATACCTTAGGTGCCTTCTTTTCCAAATAAAGATAGCAAGAGAACGAAGAAAAATTGAAAATAGGAGTAAATTAGAAAGTTGCTTAAAATTGCATGCTCTATCTGAATCACGAAAGAAAATTTTGGGTTCAGTGTCCCTTTAACAGTGCATATCTCAGTATAACCTTATATATATATATATATATATATATATATATATATATATATACTGTGTATATATATATATATATATATATATATATATATATAGACTGTTAGTAGAGATGGAGGGCACTCACAGGACTTCATACAAGAGATAGCTTTTATTATTGTAGTTATACAAATATGGTGTCGACGTTTCGGCCTTTTCTTAGGCCTTCTTCAAGACAATATTCATAGTCTAAAAATATAAACAAAAACAATACAATAAGACACAAAACAAAAAATGCCATATCCAAGTATGCACCAAAGTGTGACCCTCCACCAGTGGAGATCATAGTAACCCGAGTGACATCTAAAAAGGCTTCAACCAGAGTAGAGAAGCCATATCAACCAGCTGCCAGGGAAGAATAGAGAAGAAAGTCCCAAGAAGCACAGAACAAAAGATAGAAGAACAGGAGGGCAAACATAGGGAAACAAGTAACAACCTGAGCTACTGAGCTACAGTCAAACACTGCCACAGTCCACATGGTATAAGAGCCACCCTAATCATTTAATAAGATATGATAACACCTAGTAGCAGGCAGATACCAATACAATCTTGCATAATGGTCAAAGAACATGATGGTAATTGGACAGACAGACTGGACATTCACAGATCCAACATCAATTAACCGCCAAGATTAAGAAACATTACTGAGGGCTGATGATGGTCAAGTGCCATTCACCACATCATTAAATGTACTATCATCATCATACACAGCAGAGTGTCAGAGAATGACTAAACCATAATTGTAAGTGCACTATCCCAATCAGGAAGTATGTCAATATACCCGCTTAGCCACACTGGTAAACTCGCATATTCACAGCCACAATAAGCTCAAAGTATTGAATGCCCGCAACCTGCGTGCCACTCACCACAATATTGAATATACAATCCTCATCATACATAGCAGCGTGTCAGTAAATCACTAAACCATAATCGTAAGCGCACTATCACAATCGGCAAATATGTCACTAAAACTGTTTAGCCACAATCGTAAACTCACATACTCACAACCGCAATAAGCCCTGAGTGTTGAATGCCCACAACCTAAAGTGCAACTACTATCAATCCTACCCCTGCAAAGGTGTCCGTAACATCTCTTAGCCATAATAATAAACTCAGATATTCACAGCCACAATCCGCCCTTAGCCTAGAATGCCCACAAACTACTATCAATTCTACCTCTACAAACAACAGGTCGCCTGTCCGTGAAACAACTAGCCATAGCATAGAGCTCATCTACAAACAGCCGAAATTAGCATATAGAAATGGGGAGCCACGGAAGTAGCCTTCACCCTTCTTACCTTAACTAATGCGGAACACGGCCTCCGCGTAGAACTCCCAGAATGACAGAATCAAAAGGGGGAAATAGCCGCGAAGCCAGCCTTTAAAAACAGGGCGGTCCCGCCCCCTTCAGAAGCCAATCAGACCACACGCAATGAACACAACTCAGCCGGGCGCATGTCAGTACCAACATTAAAGGGACACACACAACGTAGGGAGTGAGTGGCAGAAACCTGCCCCATATGCACCAATCAAAACCCCCGAAACCAGTCCCATGGGCACATATGAAAGAACGCAAACACCTCAGCAAATGCAAATGCCCAGAGCCAAAACACAATATGCAGAAAGATGTCACCCCCAGTCCATTCAAACACAGGGGGGCCAGACGGGACACATATCCAAGTGCTGATGTTATTGAAACACAAACAAAAAGGGGAATTCAGAATAGCCCCTATAGATCAGATCAAACATGAAAATATGTAAAACCTGTAACAAAAACAATAAACAATAACAACTGAAGACAGGGGAAACTAAAGACGACAATACAGGCCGGATGTCCAACATACCCCGACCACATGTGTGGCAAACCCAATCAGACTTATAACCATAGTGTACAATAACACAAAAAGTGGGAGCCTAGCATCTTAAATCATATCTGATGAGAACGGATCCCTGGAAGAAAGAGAAAACCTGGCTAAAACCCCTCAGAAATGGATGTTACAAATGTGGGAGCTGCGTGACCTGCAGCTCCCTCATAACTGGCGAACGATTCCACCATCCAACCACCAATAAGAGCTTTGCTATAAAGCATAGACTGACTTGCACATCTGATTTCGTGGTCTATCTACTGTCTTGCCCGTGTGGACGGTTCTATGTGGGTAAAACCATCACCCCGTTCCGGGAGAGATTGGCCAATCATAAGAGCGCCATTAGAGCAGCCCTCAAGGATGGCCACGCGGATCAGCCCGTGGCAAGACATTTCCTAGAGCAACGACATGCAATATCTACCCTTAGGGCTATGCTCATTGACAGGGTGGCCCCCCTGAAACGGGGAGGAGACAGGAATTCTGAACTCCTCAGGAGTGAAGCCAGATGGATACATAGACTGAACACTCTAGCTCCAAATGGCTTAAACGCTAGTATTGACTATGCCCTATTTTATTAAAGTCTTAATTGCAATTGCCATTCATATGTTGTCCTCCTGTCATATGTGGTGTTCCTATACACTCTCTTTGCTCTGTTTTGACATCTGTTCATTCTTAGTCTGTCCCTTTTTGTGAAACCAGTCCTCTTCTCCATTCGTGACACTATTCTACTCCATATCCTTACTATCTGGCACTTGGTGCCATGGTGCTAGGCTCCCACTTTTTGTGTTATTGTACACTATGGTTATAAGTCTGATTGGGTTTGCCACACATGTGGTCGGGGTATGTTGGACATCCGGCCTGTATTGTCGTCTTTAGTTTCCCCTGTCTTCAGTTGTTATTGTTTATTGTTTTTGTTACAGGTTTTACATATTTTCATGTTTGATCTGATCTATAGGGGCTATTCTGAATTCCCCTTTTTGTTTGTGTTTCAATAACATCAGCACTTGGATATGTGTCCCGTCTGGCCCCCCTGTGTTTGAATGGACTGGGGGTGACATCTTTCTGCATATTGTGTTTTGGCTCTGGGCATTTGCATTTGCTGAGGTGTTTGCGTTCTTTCATATGTGCCCATGGGACTGGTTTCGGGGGTTTTGATTGGTGCATATGGGGCAGGTTTCTGCCACTCACTCCCTACGTTGTGTGTGTCCCTTTAATGTTGGTACTGACATGCGCCCGGCTGAGTTGTGTTCATTGCGTGTGGTCTGATTGGCTTCTGAAGGGGGCGGGACCGCCCTGTTTTTAAAGGCTGGCTTCGCGGCTATTTCCCCCTTTTGATTCTGTCATTCTGGGAGTTCTACGCGGAGGCCGTGTTCCGCATTAGTTAAGGTAAGAAGGGTGAAGGCTACTTCCGTGGCTCCCCATTTCTATATGCTAATTTCGGCTGTTTGTAGATGAGCTCTATGCTATGGCTAGTTGTTTCACGGACAGGCGACCTGTTGTTTGTAGAGGTAGAATTGATAGTAGTTTGTGGGCATTCTAGGCTAAGGGCGGATTGTGGCTGTGAATATCTGAGTTTATTATTATGGCTAAGAGATGTTACGGACACCTTTGCAGGGGTAGGATTGATAGTAGTTGCACTTTAGGTTGTGGGCATTCAACACTCAGGGCTTATTGCGGTTGTGAGTATGTGAGTTTACGATTGTGGCTAAACAGTTTTAGTGACATATTTGCCGATTGTGATAGTGCGCTTACGATTATGGTTTAGTGATTTACTGACACGCTGCTATGTATGATGAGGATTGTATATTCAATATTGTGGTGAGTGGCACGCAGGTTGCGGGCATTCAATACTTTGAGCTTATTGTGGCTGTGAATATGCGAGTTTACCAGTGTGGCTAAGCGGGTATATTGACATACTTCCTGATTGGGATAGTGCACTTACAATTATGGTTTAGTCATTCTCTGACACTCTGCTGTGTATGATGATGATAGTACATTTAATGATGTGGTGAATGGCACTTGACCATCATCAGCCCTCAGTAATGTTTCTTAATCTTGGCGGTTAATTGATGTTGGATCTGTGAATGTCCAGTCTGTCTGTCCAATTACCATCATGTTCTTTGACCATTATGCAAGATTGTATTGGTATCTGCCTGCTACTAGGTGTTATCATATCTTATTAAATGATTAGGGTGGCTCTTATACCATGTGGACTGTGGCAGTGTTTGACTGTAGCTCAGTAGCTCAGGTTGTTACTTGTTTCCCTATGTTTGCCCTCCTGTTCTTCTATCTTTTGTTCTGTGCTTCTTGGGACTTTCTTCTCTATTCTTCCCTGGCAGCTGGTTGATATGGCTTCTCTACTCTGGTTGAAGCCTTTTTAGATGTCACTCGGGTTACTATGATCTCCACTGGTGGAGGGTCACACTTTGGTGCATACTTGGATATGGCATTTTTTGTTTTGTGTCTTATTGTATTGTTTTTGTTTATATTTTTAGACTATGAATATTGTCTTGAAGAAGGCCTAAGAAAAGGCCGAAACGTCGACACCATATTTGTATAACTACAATAATAAAAGCTATCTCTTGTATGAAGTCCTGTGAGTGCCCTCCATCTCTACTAACAGTCTATGTATATCATTTGAGGATCGCACCCGGGCACTAGAAGTATTGATGTGGATGGAGTGCTAGGCCACCGGCTACTACATATATATATATATATGAGCCTAAGTTTTAAAGGAACAGCGTACTATAAAACAGTTTTAACATTGTTTATAATGACTTGTTCCAAATTTATAAGGAATGTAACAAAACATGCAAAAAAGCAATCAAATTAGCCAAAATTGAAAATGAAACATTTATTGCAAAGTCAAACCCTAAAAGGTTTTTTAAGTACATAAATGGCAAAAAAAATCTAAGAAGGTAAATATAGGTATATTAAAATGCATGATTGCATTTTAAAAAATGCAGTAACAGGGAGAAGGCTGAGGTACTAAATTAGTTATTTTCTTCAGTAAACACAAGAGAGGAACTAATGGGAGATACTTTAAAACAATGTAGAACATACAAGCCCATTCCATTTACTCAGTTATCTCTAGAGGATATCAAGAAAAACTGGATATTACTGGAATTTAGCACTGTTATATCCAAACCTCTACTCTTACATTTATAAGACTCATTATCTTAAGGCATAATATCCCAGGACTGGCGTGAAGTTGATTTGGTGCCACTTTTTAAAAAGGGAAGCAGGGCTGATCCAGAAAACTATAGACCAGTTAGTCTGACATCAATAGTAATGAAGATACTTTAAGGGATTATAAAGGATTATGTTGATTATATTCGTGTAAATAAGATTAGCAGTTCAAATCAGCATAGTTTTATGAAAAATAGATCATGTCAAACTAACCTTATTAGATTCTACAAGGAAGTAAGTAAAATATAGATAATGGGGAATCAGTTGTGATATACTTGAATATACTTTGATACGTGCCACATGAGAGATTAATGTACAAAATGAAGGGACTGTGAATAGCTGAAAATGTTAGCTCATGGATAAATAACTGGATAAAAGACAGGGTAGTAGTAAATTAATAATAATCAGATTGGACAAAGGTAGTCAGTGGAGTCCTCCATGGATCAGTACTGGGCCCTGATCTTATTAATTATTTATTAATGACTTTGAGCAATCATTAAATAGCAACATTTCATTTTTGCAGATGATACAAAGTTGTGTAAAGTCATTAGGGCAGTGCAGGATGAATTTGCTTTACAAGGGGATCTACAAAAATTAGAAGAATAGACAGGTACATGGAAAATTAGATTTAAAACTGGAAAATGCAAGTTTCTACATGTTGTAAGTAAAAATAAGCAGGGAACCTATTGTTTAAATGGGACTAGACTTAGCACAGCAGAGGAGGGAAGGGATTTGGCAGTAGTAATAGATAACAAGCTAAAGATGCAAATGTTCATAGAAGGGCCACAGACAGAACTAATAATGGGAATTGATCATTTAAGCTATGAGGAGAGGTTAGCCAAACTGGGTCTGTTTTCTCTAGAAAAAAGACGCTTGAGAGGTGACATGATTACTTTATAAAAATATATTCAAGGCCCATTTACAGAGATGGTGGAAGCTCTGTTTATTCCAAGAGATTTATTTGTGACAAGAGGTCACAATTTAAGGCTTGAGGAAAGGAGAAATGTTTTTTTTTCACTGTAAGAGCAATCAAATTGTGGAACTCATTACCTAAGGAGGTAATAAATGCCAAAACCTTAGATGCAATTAAAAATCGTTTAGATACATTTCTGGATAGAAACAAAATTCAGGGGTATGATTGCTAGTTTTAAATAGGTTACCTTTTTAATGGGATTGATTTAAGCTAAACTGGAGCTTTTATTGTAAATATATTAAGATTTGTAAAGATTGAACTCGATGGACTCCTGTCTTTTTTCAACCTCATCTACTATGTTGCTATGTTGTTAGGTCAGCAGTATAAAATTTATGATAAATTGCTCCTTTAGGTTTTTTGTACATGAAATAGCTGTCTTTGTTCTTTGAAACCACAACCCATAAAAACACTTGCAGGGGCAGCCCGCATGGAATTCTATAAAAAAGGGGGCTATACCTGTGAGTGACGAGATGTCTCCCATAGAAATTAGAATACTCTGCTATGTAAAAGTTTGCAACGGAGGACAAAGTACTCTGGGAGAATCAGCGTATGTTTAAACTTTAATATTATGCATAATGCAAATCAAATTATGCTATTTTTCAGCGCACTGTACCTTAAAATCATTGTGGATTCATATACCCCATGGAACTCCCATATTTAGCCAATTTTACGAAAAAACAACAAGTACAATTTGTATTTTGTAATAATAAGCATGAATTTCGACGTGTTTTTTGCACATCAAGTGCACTTAAATTACGATTTACGCTGTGCATATTTAATACAATTTATTCTTATGTAATTTACATACAAATTTTACATTTTGATAAACAACGATATATGGCAAACAATTTTGCTACGATTTTTGATGCAGCTTACATTTTTTCCGGTGTAATTTTTTAAAGACAATTTTCATTGTGCACTTTTGTAATTTATGCATCTTCTTCTCATACGAAAATGCAGTATACACCCCTTAGCGAGACACCCTGTTTGAACGGTAAAAAGTGGCTTTATAGAATTCCATCAAGGAAATAGAAGTTTTGTCAAGCATTCTTTAAAGATTTCACCAGCCCAGAGAGCTTTATAAAATAGGGCCCCTAGAGAGAACAATTTAAAATTAACATTTTATTAACTAGCTCTTCTACTTGCCACTGGGAGTGTAATTTATTCTACTGGCTATGTTTGCACAGCTTTTCTATAACCAAAACTAAAGTATTGACATTTTCAGTATAGGTGGGGATACCACAAGTAAAAAGTTATTTCAAATAAAAAAAAAAAGATAAAGGAGATATTTGTAAACTATTTAATACTCTACAGCAGGTAAATGGATAACTGGGAACAAAGTAAAGGGGAGATCATTTTACAGTAGAAAGTCTGTTTAACAAATTATACCAGGAGAAATAGATACATTTGATTACAGAAATACATTGGAAATATATATCTATATATATATTTTTATTGTATGCTTTGTTATAAAATGGAAGTTGGACTTTGACTTCTAAGCTATGATTATGTATTCTTTATAAATGTTAAATGTTTGTTTCATTTTGCAAATAAGGTACCAGTTAAATATCCAAATATTAATATTTAAATGTTGGTTCTCATAGACTTTTACAGTTATAGAAATTAATATCTGTACAATAGAAAAATTAAAATGGTTGAATATTTAGGGGAACATTTATTTTATCATTTGTTAAAAAAATGGAGACTCATTCATCCCAACTACATATCACAAGTCATTGGCAATTCCTATTACTTGGAAAAGTTCCATAACCCAACACAGTTTAAGTTCAAACTTAAGAGAAATAACATAAATCAATATAAAAAGATTATATCTTTATATAGCAAAGAAGCTCACATCAATTTAGTTAGTATTTTGCATAGGTATATGGGATAGTCTCTGACGGCTTTAATAATTAATTAGATGGATTTGCATTTTTCCTCTTAAAACAGAATTGTTTGTTTCCCTAGCTTTATAAAGCTTGTATTCAGCACAGCATCAGGATATTCATCATTGTGTTTTTAAGCCAACAAATAATAGAGCTAATTAAATAGAATTATGTAATTTTCTGGAATGCTTTCATAATAAGTTGATTAGTGCTTCACCCAAAAATTCCAAGAAAGCATTGTGCAAATGTTACACATACATGCAGAGACTATTATTAAATTACCCATACTACTATAATCTCCAGCACATTGCATAAACCAATATGACGTTGTGTAAGGTGTGTGTTGATCTCACAATATAAAGCCAAGTCAAGTGGGAGGATAGTACAACCAGAAAAATAACAGGTTATTTAAAAAACAGCTTTCATAGAGTTTATTTTTCAAATCTTGGGTGTCAGCAAGAAGTCTTAACTTTAAACATAAGCTTTCATTGTTTATGTCTTTATAGGTGTGGCGCTGAAACTACAAAATGGATGATATATTTCCACATCAGCAGTATTTGAATGACATTAAATAATACACAGACAATGCAAAAAACAAAACAAAAAACAAAAAAAAACAAATGGCTGAATGATGAAATATTCAGGGCTAAGGGGCCGATATTTCATTGTCTGTCCGACATGATACGATGTAGCGTAAATGTCCGACAGACATCACTGAATGCCGATAGCATATGTTTTCGGCATTTAACATTGCACAGGCAGTTCTGGTGAACTGCTTGTGCAATGCCGCCCCCTGCAGATTCGTGACCAATCAGACGCTAGCAGGGGATGTCAATCAACCCGATCGTATAGGATAGGGCGGATTGCAGAACGCAGCCTCAGAGGCAGCGGACCAGTTATGGAGCAGCAGTCTTAAGACCGCTTAAGGCTCGAGCCGAAACAGGGCATCAGGGGTCATTCGTCCATTGATAAATCGACCCCTAAATCTTAAAAGTGCACATGTATCAGAATGATATGCAATTGGACCAGAAACCTTTGACTTACAAGTCAAGTAATAACTATGGGCACGATTATCTTAAATTTCGCTGGATGGGATGGGAAAAACCTCACCAACACTTACAGGGGCTGCCTCAGGTAATTCTATAAAAAATAGGCTGTCCCTGCGAGTTGTGAGATGTCTCTCATAGAAAGTAATAAAGTTCACTAGAAAGGAAAACGTTGCTGGGGAGAGCGAAGTTTGCAGAAAGCAGGGGTGACCACATTAAAAATTAAATGCTGCAGCCAATACAAATTATTACTCTGTTTTCAGTGCATGGTGTCTTATAATCTCCTCTATAGCTTTCTATTAGTATTCTGCATATTTTTAAACAATCTCCCTAACTTTCATTTTGCAAAATAATAACTGTGAGATCTGCAGGGTAAAATGTTTAGGGAAGACCTAACGTAGAACTTTCAGCTACGCCCATGGAACGCCCCTGTTCATCCCACTAACGGAGGCGGGAAACTCATTCTACAATAAAAATACAATGTGCTTTGAGTTTTATGTTTTTTGCACATGCAGTGTAGTTTTATTATAATTTATATTGTAAACATTAAATATGTTTTTTTCAAAACAATTTTTTTTTCATAAAATACAATTATTGCAGAACAATTTTACAATTTTTTATGTGATATAACAACAATGCAGTTTTTTACTGCACCTATTTATTTCAATATTTCATTTTTTTTCTTCATATTATGTTAAGTTAGGATTTATTTATTATTTATTGTTTATAATGTATTAATATTCTTCATATACTTAAAAGGCCATAAAATACCGTAGAATTGTACAATCAGCAAGTGCATAATAAAAAGACAATTGAAATAGCACTGAATCTGAATTCAGCTGTAGATATTTCTTCTGACAAATTTCAAAATGTGCTTCAATTTGCTGACCCTGTATAATGTGCCAGGTATCAGCCAGTCACAGACCCAAATAAATATACACTCTAAACTTGTGCACATGCTCAGTAGTAGTTGATGCCTCGGAAAGTCTGCATATAAAAAGACGGTCACACTGCAATAATACAAGTAAATTGGAAAGTCTCAAAACAGAATGCTCTGCTCATGCATGCTAAATAATTGTTTAAAGGGACAGTAAAGTAAAAAAAAATATTTCATGATTTAAATAGGGCATGTAACTTTAAACAACTTTCTAATTTACTTTTATTACCAATTTTGCTTTGTTCTCTTGGTATTCTTAGTTGAAAGCAAAATCTAGGAAGTTCATGTGCTAATTTCTTAGACCTTAAAGACTGCCTCTAATTTTGACAGTTTTTCCACCACTAGAGGGCTATGTTCATGTGTTTCATATAGATAACATTGAGATCAGGCACGTGAAGCTCCTAGGAGCCAGCACTGATTGGCTAAAAATGCAAGTCTGTCAAAAGAACTGAAATAAGGGGGCAGTTTGCAGAGGCATAGATACAAGGTATTTACAGAGGTAAAAAGTATATTATTATAACTGTGTTGCTTATGCAAATTGGGAATGGGTAATAAAGGAATGATCTACCTTTTTAAACAACAAAAATTCTGGTGTTTACTGTCCCTTTAAATATACACAAACACTTCCTAGTTGATAGTTAATATATAAACATATAAAGGACACTTTTAACATGTTAAACATATACAAAACTTATCTTTTGAAAGACTATGTATACATGTTTACAAAGTGCTTAATAATTCTATGTAATATTATGACGATATTAAAAGATTTAGGGTCCAATTCTCTAAAGTTATCTGCTCAGGTGAGATTATCTAAAACGATCCATCAGCATTGTAAAATCCCTCACAAAATTCCATACAAGCAAAATTTGCTTTATTTGTCTAAGGACGGGGGTTCTCTTCATTTCTGAATGTGTGGAACATAAGTACACAGATTTTTAAAGGTCTCTGGGGTTGCCAGATTCTGTTAAAAATCTCCTCAGTACTATGAACCCCTGTAGTAATTTTCTAAAGGCACTTTTTACCTAACTTCACTCTTCCAGCAATGTTTTCTTTTCTGAAGAGCTCTATTACTCTCTATGAGAAGCATCTTGCAAATTGCAGGGATAGGCCCTTTTTTTAATACTATACCATGAGGGCGACCCCTGCCAGTGTCAGCATGTATTCTAAGTCTACTCTGATAAATGAAAGATATTTGGGCCTTTACAGAAGCAGTTTGTGAAATGGGCTGGGCCAAGAAAACAAGGAAGAGTGAGAGGGGCACGGTCAGGTGAGATTAGCATAAGCAGGTGAGAGTGACACGGGGGCCTATTTATCAAGCCTGATTCGCCTTACTAATCAAAGGCTACAGACCGGCAAAAGTAGAAATTTGTGACGTAACATACGATCCGCCGGTCTCAGTCCGACACAGATCGATGCTTACGTCACTACAGATGTTCCGAATGCAAATTCGGCACTATCTGACTACTTTTGCTAGTTAATAAAATTTCTACCAGGTACGCTCGGCACTATTCCAGCCCAGCATACCTGGTTTTCAATGCCATAGGAATTAATGGGAGTCTGAAAGCAGCGAAAGCTCATGTTCGCTGCTGTCCGATATCTCAATAGGATTGAGCTTGCATTCTATTGGCTGTTCCAATCAGCCAATAGGATTGAACTTCAATCCTATTGGCTGATTGCATCAGCCAATAGGATTATTTCTACCTTAATTCCGATTGGCTGATAGAATTCTATCAGCCAATCGGAATCTAAGGGACGCCATCTTGGATGACGTCACTTAAAGGAACCTTCATTCGTCGGGTAGTCGTCGGAAGAAGAGGATGCTCCACATCGGATGTCTTGAAGATGGACCCGCTCCACGCCGGATGGATGAAGATAGAAGATGACGTCTGGATGAAGACTTCTGCCTGTCTGGAGGACCACTTCTGCCCAGCTTGGATGAAGACGTCTCCCGGTAAGTCGATCTTCAGGGGGTTAGTGTTAGGATTTTTTAAGGGTGTATTGGGTGGGTTTTATTTTTAGGTTAGGGCTTTGGGCCGCAAAAGAGCTAACTGCCCTTTTAAGGGCAATGCCCATCCAAATGCCCCTTTCAGGGCAATGGGGAGCTTAGCTTTTTTTAGTTAGGGTTTTATTTGCGGGTTGGTTGTGTGGGCGGGGGGTTTTACTGTTGGGGGGGGTTGTTTGTATATTTTTTTTACAGGTAAAAGAGCTGATTACTTTGGGACAATGCCCCGCAAAAGGCCCTTTTAAGGGCTATTGGTAGTTTAGTTTAGGCTAGGGGTTTTTTTTTATTTTGGGGGGGCTTTTTTTATTTTGATAGGGCTATTAGATTAGGTGTAATTAGTTTAAATATCTGATAATTTGTTTTTTATTTTCTGTAATTTTGTGTTTGTTTGTTTTTTTGTACTTTAGATAATTGTATATAACTTAGTTAATTGTATGCAATTTATTTGTTAGTGTAACTTAGGTTAGGTTTTATTTTACAGGTAAGTGTGTATTTATTTCAGCTAGGTAGTTATTAAATAGTTAATAACTATTTAGTAACTATTCTACCTAGATAAAATAAATACAAACTTGCCTGTAAAATAAAAATAAATCCTAAGGCCTAGATTTAGAGTTTGGCGGTAGCCGTCAAAACCAGCGTTAGAGGCTCCTAACGCTGGTTTTAGGCTACCGCCGGTATTTGGAGTCAGTCAGGAAAGGGTCTAATGCTCACTTTTCAGCCGTGACTTTTCCGTACCGCAGATCCCCTTACGTCAATTACGTATCCTATCTTTTCAATGGGATCTTCCTAACTCCGGTATTTAGAGTCGTGTCTGAAGTGAGCGTTAGAAATCTAACGACAAAACTCCAGCCGCAGAAAAAAGTCAGTATTTAAGAGCTTTTTGGGCTAACGCCGGTTCATAAGGCTCTTAACTACTGTGCTCTAAAGTACACTAACACCCATAAACTACCTATGTACCCCTAAACTGAGGTCCCCCCACATCGCCACCACTCGATTAAATTTTTTTAACCCCTAATCTGCCGACCACCACCTACGTTATCCTTATGTACCCCTAATCTGCTGCCCCTAACACCGCCGACCCCTAATCTGCCCCCACAACGTCGCCTCCACCTGCCTACACTTATTAACCCCTAATCTGCCGACCGCAAAGCGCCGCTACTTACGTTATCCTTATGTACTCCTAATCTGCTGCCCCTAACACTGCCGACCCCTATATAATATTTATTAACCCCTAATCTGCCCCCCACAACGTCGCCTCCACCTGCCTATACTTATTAACCCCTAATCTGCCGAGCGGACCGCACCGCTATTATAATAAAGTTATTAACCCCTAATCCGCCTCACTAACCCTATAATAAATAGTATTAACCCCTAATCTGCCCTCCCTAACATCGCCGACACCTAACTTCAAACATTAACCCCTAATCTGCCGACTGGAGCTCACCGCTACTATATTAAATTTATTAACCCCTGAAGCTAATTCTAACCCTAACCCTAACACCCCCCTAAGTTAAATATAATTTTATTCTAACGAAATAAATTAATTCCTATTAAATAACTTATTCCTATTTAAAGCTAAATACTTACCTGTAAAATAAACCCTAATATAGCTACAATATAAATTATAATTACATTGTAGCTTTTTTAGGATTAATATTTATTTTACAGGCAACTTTGTAATTATTTTAACCAGGTACAATAGCTATTAAATAGTTAAGAACTATTTAATAGTTACCTAGTTAAAATAATAACAAAATTACCTGTAAAATAAATCCTAACCTAAGTTACAATTAAACCTAACACTATACTATCATTAAATTAATTAAATAAAATACCTACAATTATCTACAATTAAACCTAACACTACACTATCAATAAATAAATTAAATACAATTCCTACAAATAACTACAATTAAATAAACTAACTAAAGTACAAAAAATAAAAAAGAACTAAGTTACAAAAAATAAAAAAATATTTCCAAACATTAGAAAAAATTACAACAATTTTAAACTAATTACACCTACTCTAAGCCCCCTAATAAAATAACAAAGACCCCCAAAATAAAAAAATGCCCTACCCTATTCTAAATTACTAAAGTTCAAAGCTCTTTTACCTTACCAGCCCTGAACAGGGCCCTTTGCGGGGCATGCCCCAACATTACAACCCACCACCCACATACCCCTAATCTAACCCAAACCCCCCCTTAAATAAACCTAACACTAGGCCCCTGATGATCTTCCTACCTTATCTTCACCATACCAGGTTCACCGATCGGTCCAAAAGAGCTCCTCCGATGTCCTGATCCAAGCCCAAGCGGGGGGCTGAAGATGTCCATGATCCGGCTGAAGTCATCATCCAAGCGGGAGCTGAAGAGGTCCATGATCCGGCTGAAGTCATCATCCAAGCGGGAGCTGAAGAGGTCCATGATCCGGCTGAAGTCTTCTATCAACGGCATCTTCAATCTTCTTTCTTCCGGATCCATCTTGCAGACCTCCGACGCGGAACATCCTGCTGGCCCGACGGACTACCGACGAATGAAGGCTCCTTTAAGGGACGTCATCCAAGATGGCGTCCCTCGAATTCCGATTGGCTGATAGGATTCTATCAGCCAATCGGAATTAAAGTAGGAAAATTCTGATTGGCTGAAGGAATGCGAGCTCAATCTGATTGGCTGATCGGATCGGCCAATCGGATTGAACTTGATACTGATTGGCTGATTCCATCAGCCAATCAGAATTTTCCTACTTTAATTCCGATTGGCTGATAGAATCCTATCAGCCAATCGGAATTCGAGGGACGCCATCTTGGATGACGTCCCTTAAAGGAGCCTTCATTCGTCGGTAGTCCGTCGGGCCAGCAGGATGTTCCGCGTTGGAGGTCTGCAAGATGGATCTGGAAGAAAGAAGATTGAAGATGCCGTTGATAGAAGACTTCAGCCGGATCATGAACCTCTTCAGCTCCCGCTTGGATGATGACTTCAGCCGGATCATGGACATCTTCAGCCCCCCGCTTGGGCTTGGATCAGGACATCGGAGGAGCTCTTCTGGACCGATCGATGAACCTGGTATGGTGAAGATAAGGTAGGAAGATCTTCAGGGGCTTAGTGTTAGGTTTATTTAATGGGGGTTTGGGTTAGATTAGGGGTATGTGGGTGGTGGGTTGTAATGTTGGGGGGGGGGTATTGTATGTGTTTTTTTTACAGGCAAAAGAGCTGAATTCTTTGGGGCATGCCCCGCAAAGGGCCCTGTTCAGGGCTGGTAAGGTAAAAGAGCTTTGAACTTTAGTAATTTAGAATAGGGTAGGGCATTTTTTTATTTTGGGGGTCTTTGTTATTTTATTAGGGGGCTTAGAGTAGGTGTAATTAGTTTAAAATTGTTGTAATTTTTTCTAATGTTTGTAAAAAAAATTTTATTTTTTGTAACTTAGTTCTTTTTTATTTTTTGTACTTTAGTTAGTTTATTTAATTGTAGTTATTTGTAGGAATTGTATTTAATTTATTTATTGATAGTGTAGTGTTAGGTTTAATTGTAGATAATTGTAGGTATTTTATTTAATTAATTTAATGATAGTATAGTGTTAGGTTTAATTGTAACTTAGGTTAGGATTTATTTTACAGGTAATTTTGTTATTATTTTAACTAGGTAACTATTAAATAGTTCTTAACTATTTAATAGCTATTGTACCTGGTTAAAATAATTACAAAGTTGCCTGTAAAATAAATATTAATCCTAAAATAGCTACAATGTAATTATAATTTATATTGTAGCTATATTAGGGTTTATTTTACAGGTAAGTATTTAGTTTTAAATAGGAATAAGTTATTTAATAAGAGTTAATTTATTTCGTTAGAATAAAATTATATTTAATTTAGGGGGGTGTTAGGGTTAGGGTTAGAATTAGCTTTAGGGGTTAATAAATTTAATAGAGTAGCGGTGTGCTCCAGTCGGCAGATTAGGGGTTAATGTTTGAAGTTAGGTGTCGGCGATGTTAGGGAGGGCAGATTAGGGGTTAATACTATTTATTATAGGGTTAGTGAGGCTGATTAAGGGTTAATAACTTTATTATAATAGCGGTGCGGTCCGGTCGGCAGATTAGGGGTTAATAAGTGTAGGCAGGTGGAGGCGACGTTGGGGGGGGCAGATTAGGGGTTAATAAATATAATATAGGGGTCGGCGGTGTTAGGGGCAGCAGATTAGGGGTACATGGGTATAATGTAAGTAGCGACGGTTTACGGAGCGGCAGATTAGGGGTTAAAAATAATATGCAGGGGTCAGCGATAGCGGGGGCGGCAGAATAGGGGTTAATAAGTGTAAGGTTAGGGGTGTTTAGACTCGGGGTACATGTTAGGGTGTTAGGTACAGACGTAGGAAGTGTTTCCCCATAGACAACAATGGGGCTGCATTAGGAGCTGAACGCGGCTTTTTTGCAGGTGTTAGGTTTTTTTTCAGCTCAAACAGCCCCATTGTTTCCTATGGGGGAATCGTGCACAAGCACGTTTTTGAGGCTGGCCGCATCCGTAAGCAACTCTGGTATCGAGAGTTGCAGTGGCGTTAAATATGCCTGTACGCTCCCTTTTTGGAGCCTAACGCAGCCATTCTGTGGACTCTCAATACCAGAGTTATTTTAAAGCTGCGGCCAGAAAAAAGCCAGCGTTAGCTACGCGGGTCGTTACCGACAAAACTCTAAATCTAGGCGTAAGATAGCTACAATGTAACTCTTAGTTATATTGTAGCTTGCTTAGGGTTTATTTTATAGGTAAGTATTTAGTTTTAAATAGGAATAATTTAGTTAATGATAGTAATTTTATTTAGATTTATTTATATTATATTTAAGTTAGTGGGTGTTAGGGTTAGGGTTAGACTTAGGTTTAGGGGTTAATAAATTTAATATAGTGGCGGAGACGTTGGGGACGGCAGATTAGGGGTTAATACGTATAATGTAGGTGGCGGCGGCGGTGTAGGGGCGCAGATTAGGGGTTAATAACATAATGTAGGTGGCGGCGGTGTAGGGGGCGGCAGACAGGCCCGGACTGACCATAGGGCATACCGGACATTTGCCGGTGGGCCGTCGGTTACATTAGCACCGCCCACCACTACCACCCACTGTCACAGAGTGGTTCACTGTGGTTATGCTTGCTCACAACTTTTATTTATTTAGCCCCACCCCCACGTCTAGCAGAGAGAGCAGCACTTCTTACTGTGTGCTACGTGCCTATGTATTGAGGGCGGGCTGTGCAAAGTGCGGTCCGGAGGTAAGAGTCAGAGACATCTGTTGAGTGAATGCATGCCAGGCTAGCTCTCATCAGAGCTTTTACTTAACAGAGTGAGTCTCACATCAACTTCTTATTTGGTTTGAGGAAGAGGATGGCCGGCAAATTATGAGCGCTCAACAAGTTTGTTATAAATCTAAGGGCACAGATTTTTTAAGTGTGATATGTGTAGTTATGGGGTTAAATTATTGCAGTGTGCAAAGACAACGTATCACGTTATAAGCTATTTTTTTAATTCCATGATATGGTTGTGTTGTACTGCAGTAGCAGGATCAGGGACCTTCACCTGGCCGTTTTCCCGGCATCCTGGTGCATGGGATTTTCTGAGCACTCTTGTGTATAGGATGTGTGTATGAATATATCTACGCGTATGTATACATAATATACATTCATCAGCAACTCACCCACAAAAGCAGCAAAAACTAAATGATGCTAAACATGCACTACAGCAGTCAAATACTTAAATCCTTTCCAAGAATAAACTGTGCACACCTCTGACTTCCCAGTTTCTTTATTATGTAGAGGCTAATGAGCAGAGAGTGGCGGGAAGCAGGAGTCACAAAACGGGAAAAATTGTGTAGCTGCAGACAGAGCAGGCTAGTTTACAGCATAGCCGTGTTGTGAAATACAGTGCCGCAGAGGCAGACTAGATTCAGGGCTGGAGGATTTACTACAGCCTTCTCTGGCTCTGACGTTTTTTCCTCATTTTTGTTTACAGTATGTTTGCCATAACTGGGCATTAATAGTGTTCTTCACTGAGCACAGGGCTGAAATCTCTCCCAGTAGTCTAAAATGTAAGCAACCTGTCAATGTTTGCGGTGCTGCTGATCGGCACCTCACAGCCTTAGATGAATCTGCAGTTTCCTCCCACATGTGAAAGGTATGTGCAGCAGCAAGTTTATTTTGACAACCTTTGTCCTTCTGCAGCTTATTTAGGTTTGAATTCATAAATCTGGGCAATATGATCCCCACTCATTCTGCTGTTTTGGCCAGCCTCTCTCTAAGCACTGTTTTTTTTTTTTAACTATTTCACTGCCAGCCTGAACCTTCATTCATTGAAATGAGTGCAATCTATTGACTAGAAATCTTATTACCTCTCAGGAAACAGAGTATAGATATTATTTAATACACATGCACTACAGAAAAAACAATGAATACAAATTTTCTAAATCCAGCTTTAAGATAAATAAATTCATAGAGACATTCACACCTGTCTGGCTGAGTATTTTTTCCTTTTGTACAGTGTGTGTGTGTATGTGTGTGTGTGTGTATGTATGTGTGTGTGTGTGTGTGTATGATAGAGATATACAGTATATATATATATATATATATGTTTCAATCTCTGATATTTAGCAGCTTTCACATGGCGTGCTAATTCAAGCTAATTTTTACTGTTTTGTCAGACCTGTGGTTCAGTACAAGGAGCAGCTATTTTACCCGTATTCTCAAACTGTGAGTTAACAAACTTTTCTTTTCATTGAAGCTACATCTCTTGGTTTTCAGTTTTTTTTTAAGTTATTTCAAAATATTTGTATCTGTAGTGTTTTTTTTTTTTTGTGTTTAACTGCCAAGCTAAAATAAGCTCCAAGCCATGGAAATCACTACTGGGAGCTAGCTGAACACATCTAGTGAGCTAATAAGTACAAATGTGTGTAACCACCAATCACTAGCTAGCTCCCAGTAGTATATTGCTTCTGAGGATATGTACATGTTTCTTTTTTAACAAAGGATACCAGAAGAACAAAGTAAACTTGATAATAGTAGTGCGTTTAAAAAGAGTTTGAAAAGACATGCTCTATCTGAATCGTGAAAATTAAATACTATTCATTACTGATTGAATTGCTTATTGCTGCCTTGGATGACCATTGTTGATCTCTTCTCTGTTTATTTTGTTGAATTAGGCTAGCTACAACTAGTTTTATAGATTCTGAGTCTGCCGTGTTTCACTGTCAGAGTGTCAGCAGTCTCAGTTCTCACTTCTTGGCATTTATGGTTGAAGTACCAACAATCCACTACTGGGAGCTAGCTAAATGCATTGGGTGAACTAATAACATGAGGAACACACATACACACATACGTATATATGTATATATGTATATATATATATATATATATATATATATATATATATATATATATATATATATATATATATATATATATATATATATATATATATATATATATATATATATACATATACACACACACACACCACTCAACAGCTCCTGAGCCTACCTATGAACCCTTTTCAACAAAGGATAACTAGAGGACAAAATAAATAAAAAAAATAGAAGCAAATTGTAAGTATTTTAAAATCACATACTCACATATATTGGGTTTCATGACATTCTATTGGGTTTTACATTCTATTGGCTGTTCCAATCAGCCAATAGGATTGAACTTCAATCTTATTGGCTGATTGCATCCGCCAATAGGATTTTTTCTACCTTAATTCCGATTGGCTGATAGAATTCTATCAGCCAATCAGAATCTAAGGGACGCCATCTTGGATGACGTCACTTAAAGGAACCTTCATTCGTCGGGTAGTCATCGGAAGAAGAGGATGCTCCGCGTCGGATGTCTTGAAGATGGACCCGCTCCGCGCCGGATGGATGAAGATAGAAGATGTTGTCTGGATGAAGACTTCTGCCCGTCTGGAGGACCACTTCTGCCCGGCTTGGATGAAGACTTCTGCCCATCTGGAGGTCTCCCGGTAAGTCGATCTTCAGGGGGTTAGTGTTAGGATTTTTTAAGAGTGTATTGGGTGGGTTTTATTTTTAGGTTAGGGCTTTGGGCCGCAAAAGAGCTAACTGCCCTTTTAAGGGCAATGCCCATCCAAATGCCCTTTTCAGGGCAATGGGGAGCTTAGGTTTTTTTAGTTAGGGTTTTATTTGGGGGGTTGGTTGTGTGGGTGGTGGGTTTTACTGTTGGGGGGTTGTTGGTATTTTTTTTACAGGTAAAAGAGCTGATTACTTTGGGGCAATGCCCCGCAAAAGGCCCTTTTAAGGGCTATTGGTAGTTTAGTTTAGGCTAGGGGTTTTTATTTTGGGGGGGCTTTTTTTATTTTGATAGGGCTATTAGATTAGTTGTAATTAGTTTAAATATCTGATAATTTGTTTTTTATTTTCTGTAATTTAGTGGGGGGGTTTTTGTACTTTAGATAATTGTAAATAACTTAGTTAATTGTATGTAATTTATTGAATTGATTTAATTGTAGTGTAAGGGTTAGGTGTTAGTGTAACTTAGGTTAGGTTTTATTTTACGGGTAAATGTGTATTTATTTTAGCTAGGTAGTTATTAAATAGTTAATAACTATTTAGTAACTATTCTACCTAGTTAAAATAAATACAAACTTGCCTGTAAAATAAAAATAAATCCTAAGATAGCTACAATGTAACTATTGGGTTCAGTGTCCCTTTAATAGGCGATTTTAGGCGAGCGTATTGGTGCCGTCGAATGCAGCATAGTTGACGGCTTGATTAATAGGCCCCATAGGCCAGTTAGAGTGGCATATGCATAGACAATGACAGTAGCTGAGCCAGGAGTGGAATTAGACTGTATGAACTAGACATGTGCAACACTAAAAAATTGGTTTTGTTTCGTTTTCATTAGTTAAATAAATTATTTCTTTTTGCCAAAATTGTTTTGTTAAGTTTAAAAAAAAAAAATAAATTGCTTCGGCAAATTAGTTATGTTAAGTCAAATAGTTTTTTCAGACTCGTTCCTTTTTTTGAATCTATTTTTTATTCATATGCATTATTCTATTCTGAAGTTTAGAATAGAATAATGCATATGAATAAAGAATGGAACCCAAAAAAACGATTTAACTAAACATAACTAATATGCCAGTGATTGCCGAAACAAAATTATCTAAAATCACCGCCGCCACCCACATCGCCGACACTAAATAAAGCTATTAACCCCTAAACCGTCGCCCCCTCCCACATCGCCAACACTACCTAAACCTATTAACCCCTAAACCGCAGTTCCCCGACATCGCCGACACTAATTAAATCACTAAATAAAGCTATTAACCCCTAAACCGCAGTTTCCAGACATCGCCGACACTAACTAAACCTATTAACCCCTAAACCGCCATTCCCAAACATCGCCGACACTAACTAAACCTATTAACCTCTAAACCGCAGTTCCCCAACATCGCTGACACTAACTAAAACACTAAATAAACATATTAACGCCTAAACCCACATGTCGCCAACACTAACTAAACCTATTAAAGGGACACTGAACCCAATTTTTTTCTTTCATAATTCAGATAGAGCATGCAATTTTATGCAACTTTCTAATTTACTACTATTATCAATTTTTTTTGTTCTCTTGCTTTCTTTATTTGAAAAAGAAGGCATCTAAGCTATTTTTTGGTTCAGGACCATGGACAGCACTTGTTTATTGGTGGGTGAATTTATCCACCAATCAGCAAGAACAACCCAGGTTGTTCACCAAAAATGGGCCGTCATCTAAACTTACATTCTTGCATTTCAAATAAAGATCCTAAAAGAATAAAGAAAATTTGATAATAGGAGTAAATTAGAAAGTTGATTAAAATTGCATGCTCTATCTGAATTACGAAAGAAAAATTTGGGTTCAGTGTCCCTTTAACCCTTAAATCTCAGTTCCCCGACATAGCCGACACTAACTAAAATGATTAACCCCTAAACAGCCAGACACCCTCAAACTCCTAACACTAACTAAAACACTAACTAACCTATTAACCCCTAAACCGCAGTACACCCACAAGGCCAACACTAACTAAACCTTTTAACCCCTAAACCGCCAGCCCCCACATTGCAACAACCTAAATTAAACTATATTAACCCCTAAACCTAACACCCCCTAACTTTAACATAATTAAAATAGACCTACATTAAAGTTACAATTATTAACTAACTACCTATTTAAAAATAAAAATAAACTTACCTGTGAAATAAAAATAAAACCTAAGCTAGCTGCAATATAACTATTTACTAACTATCTAGTTAAAATAAATACAAACTTACCTGTGAAATAAAAATAAAACCTAAGCTTACACTAATAAAACCTAACATTACTAAAAATAAAAATTACAAAAAATAATAAACACTAAAATTATAAAAAATAACAAACGAAATTATCCAAAAAAATTAAAATTATTCCTATTCTAATATCCCATTTTTAAAAAACCCCACCCCAAAATAGGGCATTCAGCTCTTTTTTGGACCATTAAAAAAAAAATGCCTAATCTAAAAAAAATCAACAAACACCCCAAAAATAAAAAAAATCCCATTACAAAAAATAACAAACAAAATTATCTAAAATAATAAAAAATATTCCTATTCTAAGACCCCGTTTAAAAAAAAAAACACCCCAAAATAAAAAAACCCTAATCTATAATAAACTGCCAATGACCCTTAAAAGGGCCTTTTGTAGGGCATTGCCCTAACGTTAACAGCTCTTTTGCTAAAAAAATGCAACAAACACCCCAAAAACAGTTTAGGGGTTAATAGGTTTAGTTAGTGTTGGCGATGTTGGGGAACTGCGGTCTAGGGGTTAATAGGTTTAGTTAGTGCTGGCAATGTCGGGGAAGGGCAGTTTAAGGGTTAATAGCTTTATTTAGTGATTTTAGATAGTGCCGGCAATGTCGGGGAAGGGCAGTTTAGGGGTTAATAGCTTTATTCAGTGATTTAGCTAGTGTCGGCGATATCGGGAAACTGCGGTTTAGATTAGAATAATGAAAAATTCCGAATATGAATAATGGATCCGAAAATTCGTAAACTGATTTATTCATTTAGTTATGGTGCTGATTCGGAAATTCGGATGCATTCGAATCTCCGAATTGGCAAAAATTGGTCCTAAAATGAAATTCGGCCGAAACGCACATGTCTAGTACGAGCCTGTGTCATGGTTCCTCTTTACATTCCTATGTACGTTTAGCTGTTGTGGCATTGTTGGAGTGACCTTGGAGTGTGTCAATTCTCTATTATTAAATTTTTGGTGGAACTTTCGTGAGTGTTGCATCAAGTTTGCATTTTTAGTGTAGATTTTACATTTAAGGGGCATTCTATGATGTCTGTATATAAAACAAATTGTGTTTTTGATATTTTTCTCTACTTATATAATGGATTTATTTTTTCCCTTGTGCCTGGACTTTTAACCAATCTTTGTCCATTCTGTCAGTCAATATTTCAACCCATTTCTGGAACTCAGTTGATTCTTTTGCTTATTGGATTATTGACAGTTTCCCTTTCTGGATTTGAGCCTGCGCTATTCCCTTTTTGCTATTGGATACTGGAAGAATTGTATTTGCTTGACTAGCACAACACATAACTCCCCACTTAATATGAGCAATAATAACACACTCAGTGCTATCTATTGAAAGTATAGTGCATGTTAAAAAAATGTCAGCTGCATTAAGATTCTCTGGTAAATCATTTTTACCAACCAGTTGTAATACCAGATTTGCGCAATTCTTAGCTCCTCTGGGTCACAATGTGGATAACGCTCCATTTGTAATCTAGGTCTTTGTTATTTTAAAAAACTAACATAATTCGCTTTTTGACATTTCAAGGGAGTGTAGAGCAATCACATTTTTTATATAAAAGCAAGAGGTGCTTATGTTCTTTTAAAGGCTAAAACAAAGCAATGACAAACCAAGCTGCATGCTCCATTTACAGTCACCTGTCTTCTTCCTCCTTTCAGAAAGTGAGTCTCTAATCAAACTAGGCAGCACTTTGTAGCAGCTTTCTAGAGGTAAGTACTTTCTAGAGGCAAGTACTTTCTAGGGTTAAGTACTTTCTAGGGGTAAGTACTTTCTAGGGGTAAGTACTTTCTAGAGGTAAGTACTTTCTAGAGGTAAGTATATATTTGGACATTTGATATGCAACATTTTCATAGGTTTTATTAGAGAACATGGACATACAGATTACAATACAGTTTGTAAACAGGGGTAAGAATACACTTTGTATCCTAAAATTAGTTTAATGCTCTATTTGAATTACTTGTGCCTTTAAACAATGATATATGTATCATGAATAAGAAATAGAATTTTCACTGATTGTATTTTTGGATTACTTAAAGGGACACTGAACCCAATTTTTTTCTTTTGTAATTCAGAAAGAGCATGCAATTTTAAGCAACTTTCTAATTTACTCCTATTATCAATTTTTCTTCGTTCTCTTGCTATCATTATTTGAAAAAGAAGGCATCTAAGCTTTTTTTTATTTCAGTACTCTGGACAGCGCTTTTTTATTGGTGGATGAATTTATCCACCAATCAGCAAGGACAACCCAGGTTGTTCACCAAAAATGGGCCGGCATCTAAACTTTACATTCTTGCATTTCAAATAAAGATACCAAGAGAATGAAGAAAATTTGATAATAGGAGTAAATTAGAAAGTTGCTTAAAATTTCATGCTCAATCTGAATCACGAAAGAAATTTTTTGGGTACAGTGTCCCTTAAGTCATGGTTCTTGGTTTGGACCATTCGACTGGTGGTAAATGTTACTTTCCCAGAAGGTCATTGATATCTAATTCAAGATTTTTACCACTTGAACATGCACACTGCACGTCATGTCTCCACCTCTGAGCTACCAAAATTCTACCCCTAGTCTCTCAGTCCCCAACACGTGCCAGGAATCGTTGTAAAGTATTTAGCTCTATGACTTTAGCATTAATACCTTCTAACAGCAGTATTTTTCCAGAAGACTGTAATATATTTACAGTTTTTCTAATGGTCTTTAAAGTGCACTTTTTTACATATACAACTTCTATGTTCTTCAATCTATGTTCTATGTTCTTTTGTTCTGGAATCCATTATACTGCACTCCATATTCTCTATTACACAACTAATTGTTAAACTTTATCACCTGAAGAAACCATAAATCTACAAGGTATTTTACTCATCTCTATTCTAAATCATCATTTAAAGGGACATACAAGTCAAAATTAAACTTTCATGATTCAGATACACAATACAATTTTTAAAAAAATCCAATATACTTCCATTATTAAAATGTGCACACTCTTTTTATATGCACACTTTCTCAGGCATTAGCTCTAACTGAGCATGTGCAACAGTGCATAGTATATACATATGTGTTTTATGATTGTCTAATGGCTGTCACATGATATTGGAAGAGGGAAAGTGTAATTTACTTTAAAATTTGCCAGAAAAAAATGGACCTTTTATTTGAAAATGTAATTAAGTGCTATTGCATTGTCGTTTTATTATGTATTTGTCAATTATGCAATTCTGTTGTATTTAATGGTTATTTAACTATATATTTGTGCAGTTATATAGATCTGTTATTACATTTATCTGTTACAAAGTATATTGCTGCCTTTTTTTATGGATTTTATTCTACCGCTAGCTTTATGATAGTGAGAATATGAGACACACATTGAAAACAGTAAATCCGATTTTGTGAATTTTACACAGTTTCATCAAAATCAGGCCACAGGTCCAAACAACATTGCCACTTTGAACTTCACAACTTCACTAAATAAATGTTCTTTGAATTTATAAAATTGATAGATAGGCCCCTATTTTAGAAAGTCTGGCGGACCTGATCCGACAGTGCGGATCAGGTCCGCCATAACTCTCTGAATACGGCGAGCAATACGCTCACCGTATTCAGCATTGCACCAGCAGCTCACAAGAGCTGCTGGTGCAACGTCGCTCCCTGCAGACTCGTGGCCAATGGGCCGCCAGCAGGGGATGTCAATAAACCCGATCATACTCGATCGTGTTGATTTCCGGCGAAGAGCAGGCGGACAGGTTATGATTTCCGGCTCAGAGCAGGCGGACAGGTTATGGAGCAGCGGTCTTTGTGACTGCTGCTTCGTAACTGCTGTTTCTGGCGAGTCTGCAGGCTCGCCAGAAACACCGGGCATTGAGCTCTGATCAGAGCTTGATAGATAGGCCCCTTAGAATTGTTTCTCATTGTATCTCATTAAAATTGGGAACCAAATTTTAGCTAACAAAAGAAAACTAGTCTCATCTTTCCTGAAACTAGCAAATCCCAAACGTTCATCTTGAAATATTACTATTACACAAATGAAACAAGACATACAACTTTGGAGTTACTCAATCCACCATATAAAACTTGTAGATGGTGTGGTTCCGCCAAAATAAATATACATTCATGTACAAACATCTAAATGATATTATAGTTGCTACATGATTAATCATACTGCTTCTCTTGTAACAGCATTAGAAAGATTAAAAGGATATTGTGATAGTTGTTAATTAGTTTCATCTAAAAGAAGGTATTTTAAAAATGTTTAACAGTCATTTTGTTTTGTTTATTTTGTTTAGATTAAAGGCATGTTTCTGCCATGAATAAACCGAATTGTTCTTGTCAGGTCATCTCAACATGTACTGCTGTGGAAGATGTACACGTTCAGATGACATTCAAATTTAATTTAAAATGCTTTTACTTAAACAAAAGAAAACATACATATATGTTTACATATTTAAATACAGCTCTTTCATAATTACAATAAGTACAATGTCCCTTTAAAAGGGACTAGAACATATCACAACCAATGTGTTGAGGACCACCTCATTTTTTGCATCTAGTTTAATTTACATATTTAATATTTTTACTCCACTCTTAAATAATGATAATGACCCTATACTAGACACTCATTTCATTCTAAAGAAAGACCTGCACACAAGAGAATGAAGTGCAGCCAATTTTATTAAAATTTCTTATTAATATTTTCATAACAAAATAACTCTGCGGAATCTTTTGACGCTCTACAAATAACTGATAATAAAATAATAATAATAACTTTTTGAACATATAACTTATAAAAACATCAATAAACAGGAAGGTGCTTGCCCTATAAGATGTACCTTCCACCAGCTTACTCGCAGGTACAATCCCAAATCTCTCCAACCTCTTTACAGAGGTACCAATTCAGCCACAATCTAAAAGTAATTCAACAAGCACCCCGCCAAAGCTGCAACATAAATAACCAAAAGAAAAAGGGGGAGGGAACTTCACCTTGCAGTTGCAGAACTGCAAGAGGGGAGAGGAACTTTCATTCACCCCTTATATGCCGTTAACCCTGCCCACCCATTGGCCATAACCCACCCACTTCATAGCCTTAAAGGGACAGTCTACACCAGAATTTTTTGTGTTTAAAAAGATAGTCCCGTTGCTACCCATTCCCCAGTTTTGCATGACCAACACAGTTATATTAATATACTTTTTAAATCTATGATTGCCTTGTCACTAAGCGTCTGCAGACTGCCCCCTTATTTTGACATGCTTACATTTTGACAGGCTTACATTTTAGCCAATCAGTGCTGACTACTACGTAACTCTACAGGCATGAGCATAATGTTAACTATATGACACGTATTAACACCCTCTAGTTGTGATTTTTTTTTAAAAAATGCATTCAAATAAGAGGCGGCCTTCAAAGGCTGAGACATTTGCATATGAACCTCCTGGGTTCAGCTTTCAGCTAAGAATACCAAGAAAACAAAGCAAAATTGATAATAAAAGTAAATTGGAATTGTTTAAAATGATCTGCCCTATCTGAATCATGAATATTTTTTTAACTAGACTGTCCCTTTCCTTTAATGGGGTAAAAAAAAACCTCCGTCCAAAATAACTCTCAGAACATATAACTTATAAAAACATCACTAAACAAGAAGTTACTTGCCCCATAAGATGTACCTTCCACCAGCTTACTCGCAAGGTAAAATCCAAAATCCTTTAGGGAGGTACCAATTCAGCCACAAAAGTAACTCAACAAGCACCCCGTCACAGCTCGACCTACAGACAAGCCAGCCCCAAACAGGCTAATGCCTTTAACACCCCTTCTCTAATGTTGAAATTAAAAAGGTTAACACCATCTTTCAAAAAGAAACGTTGGCCCATTTCCCCTTCAAATTCAATATGCTTAATGCCAAACACCACTATCTTAGCTATAAACCCACTGAATATTTTGTTTACATGATTTCTGGAGGCCATCAGCTTCTGCAAATCCCAAAATGCTCTCCACACCGAACAAGGCTCAACGTCAGACCATACTATAAGTAAAATGAGGAGGAACAACACCTTCGATCTGCCCACTATGTCCTTCTAAGACATAAAACCCAAATAATTCCCCCCCGGCATGAACCACAAGGATAGCTGGATACCAAAACAATCTTGCATAATCTTCTACCTTCCAAATAACCTGGTACCACCTTCAACCTCAGACCCCACACCATCTCAGAACCATCCCCTCTTCAGAAAAGTTCAACTGGAGTCCAGGCTTAACTGCAGCTGCCTTACATGTCCAATAAATATAGGAATGGCCCACGATCCAACAATGAACGTAACCTGTCAAAACAAAAGTAACACTAAACTTTTAACTCAGGTCTAACATACAATCTAAAGCACCCAGACTTCCATCTTCCAATCCTTCTAATCACACTCTCACCCAAACCCAGGCTCACTTTATCTGTTGCTGCCCCAATTCAAAAAGATTTCATACCAAAATCACTATCTACATACTCCAGCTTAGACAACACCCGACGGAAAATCAGCAAAAACTGGAATTGAGACTTTACCCTATACGCTCCTACTGCAGCCACTGGACAACAAACCCCATGCACCTCAAAAATCCTAATCCAAAAACCAGCCCCTTCCTGATAGGTTTTAGATTTACACATCCTAATACTCCAAACCCTGTCCCTAATAGGAACATCTCTCCCCTGAAGGCCCCCAACATCCTGTCTATTAGCCCCTACTAACTTGGAAATTTGAAATGCTCCGAAAAAAGCCAAAACAAAATCCGTCCTAAATAACAAAAACTCAATCTCAGACGAATACACTGAAGTCAAATTCTAGACACAACCTGTCCCCTTGAACTGCCCTCTTACAAATCCGCTTAACTGCTAATTTTACCACAACCAACTTAATCAAATTCACTATATTCGGTAAATTAAACAAAAATGCCGAAGCTGCAACATTCTTAATGGCAGATTGTGATAAACCCCTAAACCCCCCCCCCATTCCTCAATCTAAGAAGCAAACATTCCAACCAGCCTATAGATGACTCACCTACCACTTTGCTCTTAAAATCTCTAGCCATTGCCCCCATGTTCTCACATAAACTGACCAAAGTTCCCCTCGCCACCTGTGCTAGTCTATAAAACTAAAACCCCACAAATTTGATGGGCATCTCTTCCCTTACTTTTCTGCCTCTGGTGCCAACTCACTGGAAATGAGAGTGCATTAGCAATGACATTAATTCGGCCAGGAATATGCACAGCACGAAAATACACATTCCGTCTCATTCCATCTATGCACTCCAACACAAACATCTTAAGCAGTCACACCACCAGGAGCGAGCTACATGACAGGTGATAAATCTCAAAAACCACCCCCCAGGTTATCTGAATAAAAAAACACCTCTTATTTTGCAACCAAGAAGACCATACTCTCAGGGCCACCACCTATGAAAAAAGCTCCAAGAACACCAGGTTCTTAGTAAGCCCATTCCCCTTCCAGCTGTCCGGCCACTCCCTCACATACCAAAGTAGGCCCCAAAGCCTTTCCCCCCCGAAGAATTCCAAAGTCATCCGCTACCTCAAAAACCTGTTTTTCATCAGGGTCCTGCAGTCCCCGAAATTAGCTCCCCCTACAAATAAGAAGTCATCCAAATAATGAATAACTGATGAACTACCCATTCCACAAAGGAGCTGAACTTCCCAATATAAGCACACAATACCGAACACCTTATATAAAAAAGGAACCGCACTGCTGTCAATGCAGGATGAATACTGTGATTAACTGAAGCACCTTTTGGGTAAGAAAGATGATGGATCATATAGAACTGGCCCTGTACCTTTTTTGGGTTCTGCTCCTAGTGGAGAAACCCTCAAATTCTCAAAGGGGGGCTGAACAAAAGGGCCCAGCATTCTCCAAAGCGTGACCTCATTATACAACTTCTTCTGGACCACTTCAGGCAATTCTTTAGCCTAACAAAGATTACCCTAAATTTGCCACTACCCCCCATCCATGAACAGAATCCAAAAACCAGAGTTTAAACTTGTAAGCAGCAGTCTTGCACCCTACGACTTACCTTTGACCCTAGTGTATTGTTCGAGCCATGGCACCATTCTTCTTACTCTCACTGGCGGACTTGCTCTTAACAGCATTTTTTCCAGCCTCCCCTCTCCTTATTGAGGTAAAAAATCATAAACATATTAATGTACTTGTATATTTGTCCAGAAATTTAAGAAAAATAAGAAGAGTACACCAAAAAGCAAGGATACACAATACACAAGATATTCATACATATCTTATCAGAAAAAAGAGTTACTCCTATATAATTTAAGAAAGTCCTACCACTTTATACAAAACTTATCCTGTCTCGTTTCTGTGTTATTGGAACTATCAAACTGTTTAATTATGTACTGATTTTGTAACAGAAAGGTTAGATTATTAAAAATTGGTTCCCTTTTATTTGTCCAATTCTTAAGGATAAGGTATCTCCCCGCCAGAATAGTTGTATTTATAAAGTCAATGTTATAACATTCGTTCTCTTTATCAAATAAGAAAAAGATATAATTTAACTCCAACCTAATGTTAGCTCTTATCACTTTCCTCAGCCAAAATTGAATACGTTGCCAAAATTGTTGTATTTTGGGGCAACTCCAGAACATGTGAACCAGGTCGGCCCCAAGTGAGCAACACCGAGGATATAAATTATTCAGCAAGGGGTACCATTTATTTATTCGGGAGGGAGGTAGATATATCATGTTGATCAGTTTAAAGTGGGACTCTCATCATACTGCAGAGAGGGTAGCGTTCTCTATGTTTTTATTACTACCGTAGAGACAGACCGCCATTTTAGGCCGATGTCTAGCATGTTGGGCTCACCAATATTAGTTAATATCATTTTATACCAGTAGCTGATAGAATGTTTGCCCATTTTAAACAGAGATAGGCCCATCTTTATGCCTGGATGTGACCAAACCATATTAAAATCTTTAGTTATTTTAAAAAAACAATGACGTACCTGTAGATATGCACGTTCTTAAGACCAAAATGTGCTTTAAGAATTTCGAAAGTAAACACTCTTGGAGTATTCATTTCATTAAATTGCCACAGATATATCAGCCCACATTTAGCCCAATGGTTAAATAGCTTACTAGTAATACCTCCAATAAAACACGGATTGTTTGCAATAGGCACTAGGTCTGAGATAAACGGATTACAGTTTAAGGTTATTCCAATGTTCTGCCATGCTTTAATAATATAGAGTATAGTGTATCTTTTCTTAATTTTTTTAGGAATAAGCCAAGTAGGACAGTGTATTAAAGCACTTAAAGAAAAAGGATAAACTAGTTTTTGTTCCGCTTCCAAAAAGGCAATATAGTCCCCTCCATTGAGCCAGTCCATAGCTACTTTAGCTAGGCAAATATAATTATATATGGATATTAGGGGAAGCACCAGTCCTCCATACTGCCTTAGTTGAGCTAACTTTGACAGAGCTATACGACTTCTGCCAGTCCCCCATATAAATGACCTAATACCCTTATCTAGAGCCTTGATGTCTTGTTTAGTTACCGGAATGGGTATATTTTGCATTAAGTATAGAAGTTTAGGCAGAACAATCATCTTAACTAAGTTAACCTTTGCCGTGATAGAGATTAGCAAAGTGGCCCACTTCATTAGATCTTGAGTGATTTTCGCAAGTAGGGGGGAGTAGTTTAACTTGTACCAATTCGAGGGGATTGTACCAATATTTATCCCAAGGTACGTAATGTATTCTGTGGCCATCTTAAATGGGAAGTAGGGAGCAACCTGTGTTGGTCTCTTAATCCAAAGAATTTCTGATTTGGAGACAATAATTTTATAACCAGAAAAAGAGCCACATTCTAAGACTATGTCTAGGATCTTAGGTATCTCTAATTTTGTATTGTTAAGAAATAGAAGCAGATCATCTGCGTATAGCAACAATTTAAGTTGTTTACCTCCCAAAGATATCCCCCTCAGGACTTTCCTAAGTATTATAGCCAATGGTTCAATAGCTATATTAAAAAGAAGTGGAGAGATTGGACATCCTTGATGTGCTCCTTTAGCCATAGAAAAAAACTCTGTGAGAGAGCCATTTATAAGTAACGATGAAGAAGCATTTATACATATAATGACTGAATACAGTTTAAGAATTGGTCTTTAAAACCAAACTATCTCATAGTATAGAATAGGTGGTCCCATGTGATTGAGTCAAACGCTTTTTGAGCATCGACAGAGAGCATAACAAGGTCATGAGAAAATTTGGTGCCCCTCTGGGCAGTAGAATCTATGACAAATGCCAATAAAAGAAAGATTTTTCTAAAATTAGCAGAGGGATTTCTATGGGTCATGAAACCGACCTGGTCAGCATGTATCAGAGAGCCCAAAACTGCTTTTAATCTATGTGCTAAAATAGCTGTCATTTACTTGTAGTCTATGTTTAACAAGGAAATTGGGCGATATGAATCCATTAACTCTGGGTCTTTGCCTTTTTTTGGTATTAGCATAATCCTAGAAGCAGAAAAATAAGAGGGGACTTTACCATTACAAAAATAATCGTTAAAGAGGTTCAACAGGGTAGGGGTTATTTCAGATTTGAGGATTTTATATAACTCCCCGGGTAATAAATCTGGCTCTGCTGCTTTTTCTAGTTTAATCCTATCTATTGCCTGATGTATTTCACGTTCTGTAATGGGTGCGTTTAAGATATCTATCGCCTCTATAGAAAGCAGGGGCATAGAGATTTTCTGCAAAAACTTACTTTTATTATGATTATTTATTTCTTGAGCAGAATGCAATTGTTTAAAATAGTTAAAAAATGCAGAATTGATTGCTTCAATGTTAGTTATTCTAACTCCGTCTTTCTTAATTACCTTTATAAGCTTATATTGCTCCTGGGTTTTAGCAAACATAGCTGAGAGCTTCCCTATCTTGCTACCAATTCTATACAATTTGGCTCTAGATCTAAGTTCCTGGATAGGTGTGTTCTGCGTATTGATAATTTCCCATTCTAGCTTGGCTTTAATATAACTATTCCAATTCACCTGGTTGGGCAGAGATATATAAGAATTATATTTATTTTTGAGATAGTTTGATAACTCAACTTCCTTAGCATAGTATTTCTTCCTCAACCTAATAGAATATTTCTTAACTTCCCCTCTTATAACAGCTTAAGCCGTTTCCCAAAATATCTCCAATTTGTGCGAATATGACTCATTTAGAAAAGCATATTCGTGCCATAAAGCAACAAGCCGTTTTTAAAAGTTTAGCTTATTAAATAAATAATGAGGGAAGCTATAACTTCTAGAAGGCTCAAAACTCATGTCACCCCACATCAGATCTAATGATATATGTGCATGGTCCGAAATAGTAAAGTCCCAGATCTGCGCTTTGAGATTAAGCCCAAAAACCTTATCTGAAAGTAAAATATAGTCAATACGAGAGAAGGATTTGTATTGTTTAGATTCACATGAGAAGGCACGTTTATTTGGGTTATAAAATCGCCATACATCTTTGATCTTTAGGGTACTACAGAAAGTTTTAAAAATTCTAACTTTTTTTACATGCTCTGACCCCATAGTTGTTCGTTGTTTGCAATCTATCTAACGCCTAGATTTAGAGTTCTGCGTTAGCCGTCAAAACCAGCGTTAGGGGGTCCTAACGCTGGTTTTTACCGCCCGCTGGTATTTAGAGTCAGTCAGGAAAGGGTCTAACGCTCACTTTCCAGCCGCCACTTTTCCATACCGCAGATCCCCAAATGTCAATTGCGTATCCTATCTTTTCAATGGGATCTTTTTAACGCCGGTATTTAGAGTCTTGGCTCAGCCGCAGAAAAAAGCCAGGAGTTAAGAGCTTTCTGGGCTAATGCCGGTTCATAAAGCTCTTAACTACTGTGCTCTAAAGTACACTAACACCCATAAACTACCTATGTACCCCTAAACCGAGGCCCCCCCACATCGCCGCCACTCTATTAAATTTTTTTAACCCCTAATCTGCCGACCGCACACCACCGCAACCTACATTATCCCTATGTACCCCTAATCTGCTGCCCCTAACATCGCCGACCCCTACATAATATTTATTACCCTCTAATCTGCCCCCCCCCCCACGTCGCCGCTACCTACCTACAATTATTAACCCCTAATCTACCGACCGGACCTCACCGCTAATAAATCTATTAACCCCTAAAGCTAAGTCTAACCCTAACTCTAACACCCCCCTAAGTTAAATATAATTTAAATCTAACAAAATAAAATAAATCTTATTAACTAAATTATTTCTATTTAATGCTAAATACTTACCTGTAAAATAAACCCTAATATAGCTACAATATAAATAATAATTATATTGTAGCTATTTTAGGATTAATATTTATTTTACAGAAAACTTTGTATTTATTTTAATCAGGTACAATAGCTATTAAATAGTTAATAACTATTTAATAGTTACCTAGTTAAAATAATTACAAAATTACCTGTAAAATAAATCCTAACCTAAGTTACAATTAAACCTAACACTACACTATCAATAAATTAATTAAATAAACTATCTACAATTATCTACAATTAAATCAACTAAACTAAATTACAAAAAAAAACATTCTATTGGCTGTTCCGATCAGCCAATAGAATGCAAGCTCAATCTGATTGGCTGATTGGATCAGCCAATCCGATTGAACTTGAATCTGATTGGCTGATTCAATCAGCCAATCAGATTTTTCCTACCTTAATTCCGATTGGCTGATAGGATTCTATCAGCCAATCGGAATTCGAGGGACGCCATCTTGGATGACGTCATTTAAAGGAACCTTCATTCGGACTTAGGACATCGTTAGAAGAGGATGGATCCGCGTCGGCTGCTTCAAGATGATCCCGCTCCGCGCCGGATGGAAGAAGATAGAAGATGCCGCCTGGATGAAGATATCTACCGGTCCGGATGCCCTCTTCTTGCCGGATAGGATGAAGACTTCGGACCCTCTTCTGGACCTCTTCTTGCCGGATAGGTGATACCTGGCATGGTGAAGACAAGGTAGGAAGATCTTCAGGGGCTTAGTGTTAGGTTTTTTAAGGGGGGTTTGGGTTAGATTAGGGGTATGTGGGTGGTGGGTTGTAATGTTGGGGGGGGGGATTGTATGTTTTTTTTTACAGGCAAAAGAGCAGAATTCTTTGGGGCATGCCCCGCAAAAGGCCCTTTTAAGGGCTGGTAAGGTAAAAGAGCTGTTAACTTTTTATTTTAGAATAGGGTAGGGCATTTTTTTATTTTGGGGGGGCTTTGTTATTTTTTTAGGGGGCTTAGAGTAGGTGTAATTAGTTTAAAAATCTTGTAATCTTTTTTATTTTTTGTAATTTAGTGTTTGTTTGTTTGTTTTTTTGTAATTTAGTGGGTTTTTTTTTTGTAATTTAGTTTAGTTGATTTAATTGTAGATAATTGTAGATAGTTTATTTAATTAATTTATTGATAGTGTAGTGTTAGGTTTAATTGTAACTTAGGTTAGGATTTATTTTACAGGTAATTTTGTAATTATTTTAACTAGGTAGCTATTAAATAGTAAATAACTATTTAATAGCTATTGTACCTAGTTTAAATAAATACAAAGTTGCCTGTAAAATAAATATAAATCCTAAAATAGCTACAATATAATTATTCGTTATATTGTAGCTATATTAGGGTTTATTTTACAGGTAAGTATTTAGCTTTAAATAGGAATAATTTATTTAATAAGAATTTTTTTTTTTGTTAGAATAAAATTATATTTAACTTAGGGGGGTGTTAGGGTTAGACTTAGCTTTAGGGGTTAATACATTTATTATAGTTTATTATAGTAGCGGTGAGGTCCAGTCGGCAGATTAGGGGTTAATAATTGTAGGTAGGTGGCGGCGACGTTGGGGGCGGCAGATTAGGGGTTTATAAATATAATATAGGGGTCGGCGGTGTTAGGGGCAGCAGATTAGGGGTACATAGGGATAACATAGGTTGCGGCGGTGTACGGAGCAGCAGATTAGGGGTTAAAAATAATATGCAGGGGTCAGCGATAGCGGGGTCGGCAGATTAGGGGTTAATAAGTGTAAGGTTAAGGGTGTTTAGACTCGGGGTACATGTTAGGGTGTTAGGTGCAGACTTAGGAAGTGTTTCCCCATAGGAAACAATGGGGCTGCGTTAGGAGCTGAACGCTGGTTTTTTTCAGCTCAAACTGCCCCATTGTTTCCTATGGGGGAATCGTGCATGAGCACGTTTTTGAAGCTGGCCACGTCCGTAAGCACCGCTGGTATTTAGAGTTGCAGTGGCGGTAAATTATGCTCTACGCTCCCTTTTTGGAGCCTAATGCAGCCCTTCTGAGAACTCTAAATACCAGCGTTGTTTAAAAGGTGCGGGGGGAAAAAAACCACGCGTAGCTAACGTACCCAAAACTCTAAATCTAGGCGTAAGTTATTAAAGGCACCAGCAACAATTATGTTTTAATTTGCATATTCAAACGATTTTTTCTTTAATTGTACCCAAAAGTTTTTGTCAGTTTTGTTGGGTCCATAGACATTGCATATGGCAAATAAACCTTTTCCACAATTGATTTTTAAAATTATAAAGCGCTCCCTAGGGTCTAGCTCCTGAAATTTAATTTGATAATCTAATCTTTGTCTGAACAAAATTGCTACACCCCGTTTACGTGACGAGCAAGGTGTCGCGATAACTCCCCCCACCCAATTAGTTTTAAGCTTTCTATGTTCAATTTCTGAGAGATGTGTCTTTTGTAGGAGAGTTATATCTGCTTTGCTTTTCTTAAGTTGACCTAATATCTGTTTCCTTTTCATCGGGTTCGTAATCCCTCCGACATTTCAAGATACAAGCTTTAATTTGGTAATTTCAAAATATCACCCAATTTTGTAAATATAAAGAGGGGAAAAAAAAGGGAGAAAATCCCCCCGTCCTCCCCCCTCCCCCAGGATACCCAAAAAAGAAAATAAGAAAACAAATAGATAAATAAAAAAAGAGAAAAGCAAACCTAGAACATTTAACTTAGCACCTTTTAAACAGAAATCTGTATACCAATTACATTTATATATACTACTCGTGATAAATAGAAGATATAATCCTTATAAGATTAAGGAGGCAGAGTTCAACTCACCTATGTATTTATCTGTGAATACCTTAGAGTTATGTAATAATTTCATTTTCAAGAAAAACTTTTAATTTAACCGGATAAATTAGTCTTGCAGAGAGACCAAAATTGATCAGTGAGGTACAGAATGGTGCCATCTCTTTATGTTTTGTAGCTGTCTGTGCTGAGAAATCTTGGAATAGGAGTATTTTATTATGGTCAATTTCTAGATTTTGCATTTTTCTGTATGCTCTCAAAATATTAATTTTATCCTGAAAATTTAAATATTGAATCATTACAGGCCTTTTCTGTGGAATATTCTCCTGTGAGTTTCTCAGGCTGCCAATCCTATGGGCTCTTTACACACATATTGTGTGTTCCTGTATATTAATACCGAGCATTTGAGGTAAAACTATAGCAGCAAAGTATCAGGTCCTGAAACTTAGGACCCTCTGGAAGACTAATCACTTTTAAATTATTCCGGCGTGACCTGTCTTCCAGGTCTTCATGTTTATCACTAAGTTCACAGATTTTATTTGTGTGTTCCTGAATAATTTGATCATGCTTAATTGAAGAGTCCTCAATATCCAAAATTCTAGACCCAGCCTCAGCTAGTCTAGAAGTAAACATTTTCATATCACTGGAGATTGAGGATATTTCATTTTTAATTTGATCAAATTGCGGTAATAATGTGAGTGCAACTTGTATTGAGATCTATTTCCATAAAGAAAGACAGTAGTGCATTTATTGAGCCTAAACACTGTACAGCTGTTATGCATGTATATAAATTATGCGCTAGTATGTTTGAGGCTTTCTTTTCACCAACCAGCAGCCGTGTTCAGCCACCTCATGCCTGTTACACCGAAAAATTCTGTCATAATTCAAAGAGAAAATCCTCCTGATTGAAAGTATCATGTCCCGCTAAGATAATTTCCTTTATATTAGGCAATTCAAGTACCTCCACCCTTAAGCAACTATAGGGCGTAGGAGCACATAGGCCATCAAAAAAAGAAGTAAATAGCTAGGATAGGGTAGAAGAAAGTCCAATATAGATATAGGGCCGTCCTTTTTGTGTTCCTTTATTTTACGCCCACCTTATCTCAGTTAGCCTTTAATATCAAGCTGGGATTAGGAATTTAAGTGTGGCGTCCACACATCAGTGACAGTTTCCCACAGAAGTCATTCTGTATTTCCAAGTGTAAAATTTACATCGCTGAAGCATACAATACCACAAATCCTAATGACGGATTATAAACATATGACTGAGCTGCTCCATATAATACTGAGCTGCCCCAAACGGATGGACCAAGATGTATTAAACAGGCGACACAGAATAAAAACTCCTCTCTTCTTACCTTCACCCTGAAATGAATCAGGGACTTATTGTTTGGATTTTTACGAAGTAGCCTGCTCTTCCCCTTGTGCACTTCCAAGTCGGCCTGACATGAGGGTTTATTAATTCTTTGGGTTAAGAAACTTTCAAAACAGGGGCAATACAAGCGTAGTAGCTGATGCAGTTCAACAGATTGGGACTCCCTGGCAATGCTCCGCTTCCATCTGAAGTGGCTTGCGTCCCAGGCCATACGATCTAGGCTGTTTCCGCCTCCTGTGCACTTGCGGCTTGTTTTTCTCCCCCCAGTGAGGTCTCTTGGAATATGGCCGCGGCAATCCGGCCTCTAGCCGTGAAGCAGGTTCCACACGCCAATGTCTAAGCGTCTATAGGATCCAGGCCATAGCTGGCTTTCCTCGGCCAAGGAAAAATAGCGTGTTGGTGTGAGTGTTGCACACCAGGGCTAAGGAGCACGCAGCTGCTGTGCGCGTAGTGTCTCCTCCCACCGGAACCTCTTTCTAGCGGCCTCCCCTCTCCTGATACCTCACTTGAAACATCTTGACCAAGGATAGGCCCCTTCTCATCCGGAACAGGCATGTTTATACTTACATCCACCCTGAATTTATACTGTCCTTCGTTAAACTGGAAATATAAGCCTTTTCGTATGGCCACCACTGCATTTCTCCATTGGCAACATTTCCACAAACTACTCTGGCAGAGTCTCAAAAGGAATGCCCCAATCTCAACAGTGTCATCAGCTCTAGCCAAATCCCCATGTCCCTATCATCCCGATACTAAGGAATGAAGAAGCTGCTCCAACGCAGCCTGGTCCCCTACCTGCATGAAGCCTCCTGTCCCACTGATGTTCCTTCCTCTGTATCCTAAAATTCAATATCACTGTATGTGTGATCCACCCACAGCGCATCACTCTATAGGTCCCATACTGGCGACTCTGCAGAAACCCCTGCCCCACCATCCTGGCACTCCTCATTCAAGTGCTGCATACCTGTGGAAAGTATAGGCAGATCAACATTATAACCCCTCCTACCTACTTCTCCAACTCTTCAAACCTTTTTCTCTTGTCAACTTCCCCTACACCCCTGGTACTACCAAAAAGGCACCTGCTGCTATGCCTTACTCTCTCTATGGCCCCCTATCCCACGCTCTCTCACTTCTATCAAAACTCATATGCCCCTGATTGTCCCCCCCTACCCTGATCTCCAATTATGGCCCCTGCATTGCTCCCTTTTTCACTCCCCCTACTACCTCCCCACTATACATTCCCACTACCCTCTTGTCCTTGCCTTTCACTTGTTGCCCCATTTTTCCCCAGTGACTGATGCCCCCCTACAACACGCCCTGAATCATTTTCCAGTCTTAATTCCTGGCAGGGGAAAGGATCTCTCTTGCAATCACTGCCAGTACTGCTCCCGTTGATCTCCGGGCCCATCCCACATGTGCAGGCCTTGAGTCTCCAGCTCCCTGATCCAGGCCCAGCTCACTCACTCCTGCAGTCTCACCTGCCATGTCACATGTCCGAACCTGCCCTTCCACTGCACCAGTGGCCGCCGCACTGACCGATCCCTTCTCCTGTTCCTGTGCCACACGTCTCTTCCTACCGCTCCTGTGAGCACCGTCGCCAGGCCTCACCTCCGGTCTATTTCCATTGCCACTCCTCCTCCTTTCACCATCATCTGGGGACAGGGGCTCTAGAGGTCTCGACTATCTCTGCGGCCTCACACGTTGCTCCAAGCCCACCCGTACTTCCTCTGGACTCTCTGCATTGCTTCCCGGTATTCAACCAGCCGCCACACTACTTCCAACAGCTCCTTCCATTCTGCCATCCTGGTACATACATGGTCTTCAAATGCAAGGAGGTCATGAAGCTTAATTTCACCTTTCAGTTGCAAAACCGCAAGAGGGGAGAGGAACTTCTGCTCACCCCTTATATGTCGTTCACCCAGCCCACCCCTTGGCCATAATCCACCCACTCCATATCCTTAATGGGGTAAAAAAACACTCCTTCCAATTCCTCATCTGAGGTTGAATTTATTGTCCTATGGCTACAATATATGTCTATGTGAACTTGGAGTCTAGCTTTAGACTCTCCTTTAATGCTCTAACATAGCTATCCTCAAAACTAAAATGCATGTGATTTGAACCCTGCCAACAAAAATGGATTCATATACATTCTTTAAGAGACATTCCAGTCCAAAACGGAACCCACATGGAAGCATTTTAGTTTTGAATAGAGGCATTTTTGTAGTATACATGTAATAGCAAAAATGCTTCTAATAAAAGCTATAGCTGTTTCAAAAGTGTATTTAAGTATGCACCAGCATTCTAAACACGGCACTTGCTCATAGAGCCTAAGGTGCTTGTACCATCTAGTAATGACTCAGGGTCAGATTACGCGTGAGTGATATCGGGTTTATTGCAGCTGTTTTTGAGTGTCAGATGTAGCGCTTGTATTAAAAGTTTAAAGTAAATGTGATCGCTTGAGCACGATTAAATTTAACGCAAGTAAGGATAGCATGACCTCAGAGCTCTGGCAAACTGTTTGACAAAAAAAGTGTCACAAAACACAACAAAAATACATTTATCAGTACAGTTCCGCTCATAATAGTACTATCTAATAAAAAAATATTTTAAAATAATATTGCAGAAAAATATGAGGTCTCAGCGGTGTTAGAAAAAAAACTGCAAAGGGCTTTGACATAGAGATATATACATAGATCTAAATATATATAATATATAATGTACATATATGTTTATATGTGTGTACATATGTATTAATGCATTTATATGTGTATATAGGTATTTACAAACATATATACAAATATTAACACAAAAATACATCTATAGACATATAAATAGGTGCATTGGAGCCCTTTGCAGTCAAGTAGATGAAAACATGCAATATTCATATTTAATAAAGGTTTTAACTATGTATCTAATGTAAATATTTCCCATTTCAATGTTCTGCATGTAGCTAAATATGGTCTATGTATTTATAAATAGATATACATATATATATATATATATATATATATATATATATATATATATATATATATATATATATATATATATATATATAATGTGTGTGTGTGTAGACATATATTGTACCAAAATATCATGATATATGTAGAAATATTTATTCATGAATAAATAGAACATATTCTTCTACATGAAGAACATTGGAATGTGTCAGGTTGGCGCACTTGAAAATATGGTGTTAGTTTTTTTTTTGCTCCATTAACTTTTAGGGGGGAATATATTAACGCACATGTGATATTCAAAGTTCGGCCTTGCATGTGATCGAAAACGTTTTACTTTCAATGTGTAATACGAGCACTACCCGACACAAAAAGCTGCAGTATTTAAAATGCTGGTGCACTGAGAATATCTAGCTATGCTTCACATGCATGTACAGAGAAAAATGTTTACACTAAAACAGTGATGACTTTTACTAGAAGCATTTTTGCCAATACATGTATATTGCAAATATATTTTTATTCAAAGATGTAATTTAGCTATGTGCATTTCAATTTTACTGGAATGTCCTTCGTTAATGCATCCTACGGCCAAATGAACCTAGAGCTCTAACTACAATAGAGATTGCCATGAACAATGTAATTTTAATTTATGAAAAATGTTCAACAGTATTCCTTGAATATCTGTATAACATAAGCAATGATATAAAGAAATCATGACATATTTATTTTATTCAATGTTCAATGTTTTTCAAACAGAATTATTTGGCAAAGAGCTCCATTTAGTATTCAGTTTTAAATACTAACTATATCCTAAATTCTGCTTTTTGTTGAATAATTTTACCCCTAATATTAAACTGGTAATAACATAATATAGGGAAGTTCTAGATTTTGATATTATGGAATGCTAACAAACTTTGCCAGGAGATAGATCAAAACATTTGGACCATAGGCATTGTCTTTTTGGAACAAATTATATAGCCTGTGTAAAAGCATTTAGTTACATGATTATTTGCAGGAAATTGGAGAATGTAAATTAGACATAATAATCCCTATTAGATACATTGTTATTCTGTATGTGCTGGTCCTAACTCTTTATTTTATTATCCCCATTTCTCATTTCGGCATTTGGAATAGCTGATTTAGCCTGTGGTATCCCCACTTAAAGGGACAGTCTACCATAGAATTGTTATTGTTTTAAAAGATAGATAATCCCTTTATTACCCATTCCCCAGTTTTGCATAACCAACACAGTTATATTAATACACTTTTTACCTCTGTGATTACCTTGTATCTAGGAACCTTCTTCCAGCCCACTGATCACATGACTGTGACTGTTTATTATCTATTGTCTTAAATTTAGCATTGTGTTGTGCTAAATCTTAAATAACCCCCTGAACACAGTGTTATCTATATGGCCCACGTGTACTTTCTGTCTCTTTGTGTTGAAAAGAGATTTAAAAAGCATGTGATAAGAGGCAGCCCTCAAAGGCTTAGAAATTAGCATATAAGCCTACCTATGTTTAGTTTAAACTAAGAATACCAAGAGAAAAAAGCAAATTTGATGATAAAAGTAAATTGGAAAGTTGAAAAAAATTAAAAGTCCTATGACTGAATAATGAAAGTTTAATTTATACTAGACTGTCCCTTTAAACTGAAAGTTTCTATACTGGAGTCTAGGCTATTGATAAGCCTAAGTAAACACAGCCAGCAGAAGAAATTACAATCCCAGTGGGGTGTCCAGTGGGGTGTAGTGTAGAAGAGATAACTAATAAAATGATAATTTCCCATTGTTCTCTCTAAGTATTGAGTTTACAAACAAATATAAGATAAGGAAGGATTTGTGTGTACACAAAGTGATAACATAATGAGATCTGATTTTACCTGTAAGATCAACCCATTGTAATAGGCTGTGATTTCAAAGCACAAAAACAGCTATTTCATATACACAAACCTTAAAACGCAATTTCTCAGACATTGTATACTCTGCAGCTGGTATAGCAAGTCATTGGAAATACATTAAGGGAAACACAATTTTACTGTATACTGTCCCATTAATAAACCTTGTGCAAAAATTATTTTCATTATATCAAGTGGCCTATTTAACAAAGGTCTGTTGGACCTGATCCGACACTGCGGATCAGGTCCGACAGACCTTGCTGAATGCGGAGAGCAATACGCTCTCTGTATTCAGCATTGTACCAGCAGGTCTTGTGAACTGCTGGTGCAACGCCGTCCCCTGCAGATTCGTGGCCAATCGGCCACCAGCAGGGGGGGTCAATCAACCTGAACGTACTCAATCGGGTTGAATTGCGGCGATGTCTGTCCGCCTGCTCAGAGCAGACGGACAGGTTATGAAGTAGCGATTCTTTAGACCGTTGCTTCATAACTGGTGTTTCTGGCGAGCCTGCAGTCTCGCCAGAAACACGGGCCCTCAAGCTCCATCCGGAGCTTGATAGATGGGCCCCCAAGTCTGGTGAATAAGATAACAATCTGAAATTAAAAATCATGTGAAAGTGTATTGAGTAATTAACCCTAGTTCAAAAAAGAACCAAACAAGAAAACACATAGAAAGCACTCTCTGCCCATATAAATCTTAGTGGGCTGATTAAATAATATAAAACATAACATTTAGTGATTCAATGCTATACATATCACTGATTTGAATTCAGTAATATTATTCCCTATCTATATGATGATTAATAAGAGAAAAATCTATATAGCAATCTAATATACACACAGCAGAACTGAAACAATATAAATATTAATCAACTATGGGCTAGATTACAAGTGGAGTGCAAGTAAAGCGCAATGTGAAGGCAACCACGTGTTTGCATTGCATGGAAGCTTTGTGCTCACGAGAGTACGCTTCCAAAGGCTCCAATGGGAGCCTTGTTCTGATGCCAATAGACATGGCAAAGAACCTAGCGCAACGCAGAGGGTAAGTCGCACAGCGTTGGGCAGCGTATTTAAAATATATATGACTATATCCATATATATTTATGTGTTTATCTGGGTATATACACATATGAACACATAAACATAAATGTATATAAGCATATACATATATATTTATGTGTTTATCTGGGTATATACACATATGAACACATAAACATAAATGTATATAAGCATATACATATATATTTATGTGTTTATCTGGGTATATACACATATGAACACATAAACATAAATGTCCTTAGACTGCAATGTAAAGGCATTTTTCAGTGCTGTTTTTTTTTTTTGTAACACCCCACATCCCCTCGTTTTAAACCCTATAACTGCTTTGTGCAGTTCTTTAAAAAAAAAAAAGATTCTAATATTTTTAATTTATATAAAGGAACTGTCCATTTTATTTGAGGGGCAATTGTGGGATATTTTTTTTATCTAACCAAAGATCTGACCTCTGGTTAATTTTGCTTAGAGTAAAGTGCTACCACAAGCTCATGGTAGCATTAACCAGCCACTTGTAATGGCTGGTTATTAAACGTGGCCCGTAAAGGGGCAAATTTGCCCCTTTACAGGTGCACGTTATATTATTGCTTCACTTGTAATCTAGCCCTATGTTTTTTTGCAGTGAAAAATTCTTAAATTAGCCAGAATAATATAATTATAATAAATATTATAAAAATGGGATATGATTTGACCTCTAATCTAAAGCATTCTGCAATGATCTCTTAATTCAGATAAGTTTATATTGCTGGATCATATCCAAGTATTTAATTGAGCATTTTTATTGGAATACGATTGGTGAAGCTTCTCAATGGAAAATATGAGATTTTTTTTTAATTCTAAGTAATAGAGATGGAGATGATGGTTTGGAGAGAATTGAAATCTGCATAATCCTTGTGTATTGGCTTTTAGTGATGTCCTCTCTATGCAATATTTTTATTTCATACAAACAGGAGCCCATAATTCTATTATATTTATTTTGGCAAAAGTACATCAATGTATATCTCTACTGAATGTAAATTTGATACTATAAAATGAATACTAGAAATGACACATAAACTAACTTGTTCTTCTACACGTTGATCAAGCTGTTTATCCCCTATAAAATGGCACTAAGTATTGTTGCCAACCTCTCCCAGTGAATAAATTCCTAAATTGGTATGTTGTCTTTTATTTAGGGAGTTACATGACAGCAGAATAGTGTTTTTTTAAAAAATTTTTTTATTTTAATTACTCCCTAGTCACTGGATGAGCCAATTCAGCTTATAGAAGTATTAAGGTAATTTGCCTAGTACACAGAATTAATATCCCACAACTTTAATACATGTCAGGTTTGCTTGTTATGTCTAAATTTTATAACTTATAAAATATTTTATTTTTACATACACTATACTTATGGTAATTTAAAACAATCAAATGATGAATATTCACAATGCTTATATGGCTAGTATATATTTTTGCTACTTCTTAAATCATCTCAATGCAAAGTTATAAATTGCGTAATATAGATTAGGCAATGTGACTTTAATAAAAAAAAAAAATCTTACAGAATATGAATTAATTTATTTGCTTGTCGCAACTAGGTCAGGGGACTGTATTTTTCACTGCAATACTCCATATACGATGCTATGATTGTACTTAAACATTTATGGCAAGCAATGCATCTAGTTTCACTATAGTCTACTTCAGACATGATTCCCTAACAATGGGCTAGATTTTAAGTGGAAAGCATTATCTATACTCAACATTTTTTACCATCACTTACCAAGTTGCACATATATTACAGGTCGCAAGTAAAAATGTTGTGCTCTCATGTCGCATCCTTGTGCAAAAAAAAAAAGACTTTGTGAAGTTGCGAACGCAGGATTCCCCCCCCCCATAATGTAGCCTTATTTTGAACAAAAAAAACTTCCTGCCAGCCCACACAAAAAGGAGCGCAGGATTGCATTGAGATATACAGTCATGGCCAAAAATATTGTCACCCCTGCATTTCGGTCAGATAATGCAGCACTTTGCCCAGAAAATTGTTGCAATTACAAATGTTTAGGCATTCTCAAGTTTATTTCTTTTGTTTGTATTGGTATGGCACAAAAAAGTGGAGAAAAAAAAAGTCAAATCTGACACATTCCACGCAAAACTCCAAAAATGGACTGGACAAAATTATTGGCACCTTCTCAAAATTGTAAGAAATTAATGCATTCCAAGTTAGTGATGCTCCTTTAACTTGTAATTAAACTCACCTGTATCAATTAACAGGTGCTGACAAAATATAAATCACACCGGCAACCAGTTAAATGGTGAAACATTTACTTAACCTTTCTGTTGTGTGTCTCTGTTATCCACACTGAGCATGGAGAAGAGAAAGGGCAGCAAAGAATTGTCTGAGGATTTGAGAACAAAAATTGTGGAAAAGTATAGACAATCTCAAGAGTACAAGTCCATCTCCAGAGATCTTAATGTTCCTGTGTCCACTGTGCCCAACATTGTCAATAAGTTTACAGCCCATGGCACTGTAGCTAATCTCCATGGACGTGGACCAAAGAGAAAAAAATAATCAAAGATTACAACAAAGGATTGTTCGAATGGTGGATAAAGAACCTCGATCAACTTCCAGACAAATTCAATCCGACCTTCAGGCACAGGGTACAAATGTGTATGCTCACACTATACGTTGCCATCTGAATGAATAGGGACGCTATGGTAGGAGACCCAGGAGGACCCCACTGCTGACACAGAAACATAAAAAGCCAGATTGGAGTTTGCTAAAACTTACCTGAGGAAGCCAAAATCCTTTTGGGTGAATGTGCTGTGGACAGATGAAACAAGATTACTGCTTTTTGGTAAAGCCCATCAATCTACTGATTTCAGAAAAAGAAATTAGGCTTTTAAAGAAAATAATACAGTCCCTACAGTCAAACATGGTGGAGGTTCACTGATGTTTTGGAATTGCTTTGCTGCTTCAGGCACTGGGTGTCTTGACTGTGTGCATGGCATTATGAAATATGAAAAATACCAAATAATTATGTGGTGCAATGTAGGACCCAGTTTTAAAAAGTTGGGTCTCCGTCAGAGGTCATGGGTCTTCCAGCAGGACAATGACCCAAAGCACACATCAAAAAGCACCCAGAAATGGTTTAAGACAAAGCGTTGGAGAGTACTGAACTGGCACGCAATGATTCCAGATCTCTATCTCATAGAGTACTTGTAGAGAGATCTCAAACAGCAGTTGGAAAAAGTAACCCTTCCAATCTGAGATTCCTGGAACAGTTGGCGAAAGAAGAGTGGTCCAAAATTCCAGTAGAGAGGTGTAAGAAACTCATTGATGGTTACAGGAAGCGATTGATTTCAGTTATTTTTTTCCAAGGGGTGTGCTACCAAGTATTAAATTGAGGGTGCCAATAAGTTTGTCCAGTCCATTTTTGTGTGGATGTGTCAGATTTGTCTTTTTTTCTCCACTTTCTGTGACATACCAATACAAACAAAAGAAATAAACATGAGAATACCTAAACATTTGTAATTGCAACAATTTCCTGAACGAAGTGGTGCATTATCTGATAGAAATGCAGGGGTGCCAATATTTTTGGCCATGACTGTATGTATGTATTTCTATACATATTTATATCTGTTTTTATATGTGCACATATGTACGTATGTAAATACATATATACACATATAAATACATATATACATATGTATATAAAAACATACATATATATTTATAGACATACATATATTTATACATGTGTTCATATGGATCCCTATGTTAAACCCTATTTGGCAAGTTTTTTTTCATAACACCTGACATCTCATATTTTTGTGCCCTTATAACTTTTAAATGCAATATTTTTTTATCAGACAGTGCTAATATGAATTTAATTATACTGTTACATGTATTTTTTTATCTGTTTTGTGTAACTTTTTGCAGTCAACCAGAGATCTGAAGTCATGTAAATCATAACTTACTGCATTTACCGTACTTTTAACTTGTAATACAAACAGTATTTTACGTGCACCCAAAAGGGCGTAAACTTGCGTGTTAAAAATAGCACGCTACTTGTAATTTAGCCCAATATCTGCAATGCTCTTACTTTTAAAACATCTATTTAAAGAACTGTGTAAGTGCTTTACATTGGTTTTTATGTCCAATCCATTAGAAAACTATTAGAAAAGCAGATTATTCCTTTGCACTGTGTAAACCAATACTTTGTATGTATGTGTTTTACTGTATATATACTGTACATATTTAACATTCCAAAGTTCTTCACTTACAGGATAAAGTCCTTTTTATTGTAAATACATATTTATATGTATATATCTATACCTGTATATCTATTCCTAAAGATATATAGGTATCATATGAAATATTTAAAAAAATATTACAAATTATTAAACATACTGTAAAATATTCTACATAATCTATAGTATATATCTAATCTATATTTTTTAAAGTATGTTTAATCATTTTTAATAATTGTATTAATATTTTATATGTAATATTTCAATAACGTGCCTTATGATTACAAAATTTTCATATGCGCTAACCCGACCATGTTAAAATCTAAATTGCAAAACACTATGCGCAAAATGCATCTTTTACATTCCTATGTTCTTCACATAGAAAAGAATGTATTTTTAATTATTAAATATTTATTTCTATATATATATAAAATTGTTCATGTAAAATACATATCTATACCTCTATATGTATAGGAATAGATATACCGGTATAGATTTATTTAGAAATAAGTATTTACAATTAAAAGGATATTATCCTTTAAGTAAAGATCATTGGGATGTTAAATACAGTACAGTAAATACACAGTAGAACACATAAATATTTAATTACATATGTACACACATGTATACACATATACTGTATGTATATATATATATATATATATATATATATATATACACATCCATATTTAGATATGTATATGTATGTATCTCTACGTTAAAGCCCTTTACCTGCCCTTTTTTAAACCTGACACCTCATATCTTTGAGCCCTTATAACTTTTTAAAGCTACGTGTTAATATGTAAGTGTAACTGTACTGTTAAATGTATTTTGTGCAACTTCTTTATCTTGCATAAAAGTTAACCAGAGCTCAGAAGTCACGCTAACCCGATGCACATTAAATTCAGTTGCGCTCAAGCAAACGCATTTACTTTCAACTCATAATACGCATGCTATTTCTGATGCGTGCAAAGAGCCACAAAATACCCCTTATTGCTAGCACGCAACAGTGCGTAATCTAGCCCAAAGTAAATCAGAAATGTACCATATCTCTTTAAAAAACTTTAAACACATTTTTTTTATAAATGTATTTATTTAATTAACATATACAGTATATATGTTTTAGTTTTCAAAATAAGCTTTATTAGCGAAATGGTATAACAAAAAAAAATAAGGCAAACATATAAACACATTCATTACAAAACAATATTAAGTTGCTATGCAACATTTGCAGTGGTATAGTTATTCAGAGACATTTCGCGATGTGTTAGATGTTCAAATCTATTCTAACAGTCTAGATAATGTCATCCGGTACATAAGGTATAAAACCATCACATACCGTTTATACTTATTGAAACTCATCACATAGACTGTTTACACGCCGAGAACCATTGCAGCAGATGATTCTCTGTTGAAACAATATGAAATGCATAATGAAAAATATAGCTTAACGAGAACAGTACAATTCTAACAATCTCAAATCGACAGCTTACTTTTACACAGCGCTGTCGGATAAGTTGTTCTCGGTGCATTATATCTCTAACAGATAGGAAAAAGAGTTAGGAGTAAGATAGATTAACCCTCCGATGAAGGGGGGAGAGAAAGATAGGGGAAAGAAGAGAAAGTGAGGAGACGAAAAACAGAATTAAAAAAAAAAAAAAAAGAAAAAAAAAAAGGGGGGGAGTGGTGGAGAAGGGGAGGTGGGGGGGTGAGGGGATTGTTGTGTGAGTTATGTAATATAAGAAGTGGACTCCCTTTTCAAGTTCACCTACAGTATTTCTCTACAGGAAAACTTAGATTCCACGTCCCTCCCAGGTTAATAACATCATTTCATGTATACCCAGTTTCCCAATTTTAAGGTAATGGTATCTCTCAAGCCTCAGTAAGTCAGTTACTTTATTTTTCCATTCTCGGATATTGGGGGTGCTCTGTTTTTTCCAGTATAAGGGAATTAGGCCTTTTGCGCCATTAAGCATCAACAGGAGGAGAAGATATTTATCCTCTCCAATTATTTTGGGTAACTGGTGGTATAATAAATAGCAGGGATTAGGAGGTATAATAATATTCAGTACCCTACTCATTTCAGCTAGTATATCATTCCAGTAAGGTCGTATCAGTGGACAGGTCCACCATATATGTAAAAGGGTTCCCTCTTCTCCACACCCTCTCCAACAGTTCCCGCTAGTGTGTGGGTATATATGTTTCAGCCTGTGGGGAGTCAGGTACCACCTACTTAGCAATTTGTATTGTGTTTCTTGTATCTTGGCTGAGACTGAGGCTCGTCTCGTTCGGTCAAAAAATTTTCCCCAGTCTTTGTGGTCTATCTCTAAATCTAGTTCGTCTTGCCATGACCGTGTAAAGGATGGGAGGAGGTAGCTGTCTCCCTGAAATAATAATTTGTAAAGTTGAGAGATCAAATGAGTCGGGTGTTGGGTCATCATACATAAAGTTTCAAAATGAGTCTTACGTCTTGTCAGATTATGTTTGTCTCTGTGCGTATCAAAGTAGTGTCTAATCTGAGCTAGTCTAAACCATGAAGCGAATACTCCATTATCCCATGTCTTTAATTCTTCCTGAGTTTTCAACCTGTCCTGCTGGAGTATATTAAACATATAGTCAGCAAGATCGTAGGACCCCTTCGTGGAGGGGAGACCAGACATGAAGATCAGGTCAGGATTCTCTCTGAGCGGGGTAACGGGTGATATAAAGGTAGATATGTGAGAGGTTTTCTTAAGCAATTTATCCCAGTTCATTAGTACACTGTCCATGAGTGGATAGAGCTTAATCTCAGAGGGTCTGTGGGCGGGAGAAATCCACGCCAGGGCGCCTGAGTTTCCTCTTTTTAGGATAGCATTGTCTACATGTATCCAAGCCTTTTGGTTTGAGTTTTGACACCATTCTACCAATCTCTGGAGGGATATTGCCCTTTGGTACGTCAGCAAATCAGGCACTCCCAATCCTCCTCCACTCCGAGTCAAGAATGTCGTCGTTCTACTGATTCTAGGTTTTAGATCTCTCCAGATATATGACTCCATAGCCAATTGAATTTGGTGTAGGATATGGGAGGCTGCAGATGACGGGATAGTCTGCATGATGTAAAGAACTCTGGGCATGACATTCATTTTGACCACTCCTATGCGGCCTAGCCAGGAGATGGTTTTATTTCTCCAATTGGACAGATCCCTACAGATCTCATTTTTGATGTTCTTATAGTTTAGGGTCACCATTTCTTTAATACTGGGTGTCAAGAATACACCCAAGTATTTCAGTTTATCTTTCGCTATTCTCAATGGGCAGCCTCTTTTCAGTTTATCAAACTCAGCCTCCGGGACCGTAACGTTCATGATCTCGGACTTTGAGGGATTTAGGAGAAAGTTTGATACATCCCCGAAGAGTGTGAACTCTTCAATAGCCGTTGTGAGGGACTGCCCTACATCTGATATCAGCATGAGGACATCATCAGCGTACATGGCAAGCTTATGTGTATTGCCCCCTATGTTGATTCCTTTAATCTCAGGGTTCGCTCTAATTCTGGTCGCTAATATTTCAATCGTCAGAGCGAACAGAAGGGGAGACAGGGGACAACCCTGTTGAGTCCCATTGCGAATATCGAAGGGATTTGAAAGTGTTCCATTCACTCTTACCCTAGCATTGGGTGTTGAGTATAGTGACATTATCCAATTTGTAAGTTTAGGCCCGAAACCGAACTTTCCCAGTGTGAGTTGCATAAATGTCCAGCTGACCCGATCAAACGCTTTTTCAGCATCGGTCGAGATCAGGGCCAGCGGGACTGAATTATTGTGCGCAAATGTTATCATTTGAAGGACTTTCAAAGTATTATCCCTCGCTTCACGTCCTGGGATAAAGCCTACCTGGTCGGTAGAGATAAGGTACGGAAGATGTTTATTGAGGCGGTTGGCAAGTACCTTCGCCAATATCTTAACGTCTGTGTTAAGCAGCGAGATAGGGCGGTAATTTTCTGGGTTAGTTTCTGATTTGCCTGGCTTAGGGATCACGGCAATGTGGGCCTCCAGCATTGTGTTAGGTAGAAATGGGTCGTCTGATAGTTGATTAAAGAGATTTATCATATTCAGCGCAAGTATGTCGCCAAACATTTTGTAGTACTTGGCTCCGAAACCATCAGGTCCTGGGCTCTTGCCCGAAGATATATCCCTGAGAGCTTGCTTAAGTTCCATAGGAGTAAGCGGGGAGTCCAGGGTCTCGGAGTCCTGATTCGAGAGCTTTGGGGTATCGACACTATCAAGATACTCCAATATCCTGCTTGTCTCTTGCTCCCGAGTAGGGGCATCACCTTCAGCCTTATTCGTATTCTGGATATTGTATAGGGTTTCATAGTAAGATCGAAAGATCTCAGCGATAGATCTCCCATCTTCCCTAGTCTTCCCATCCGAGTGTATCATACTATGTACATATTGTTTCTTTTTTTTCCGGGCAACAGCCCTGGCCAGTAATCTACCAGCTTTATTACCCTGTTCGAAGAACTGTTGTCTCAGAACAAGGGCTGCTTTCTGATAATCTTCTTGTAGGAACTGCAAGAGTTCTGTTCTCGCTTGAGTCAGGTTCTTATCAAGCGCTGCGTCAGTAGGCATAGCCTTGTGTGAGTGCTCAGCGTTCTCTACTTCAGAAAGAAGCTTCTGATATTTTAATCGTCTACTGTTTCAGAAAGAGACCTCGGATAGTACACTTATGGGCTTCCCATACCATGTTTGACGGTGTTTCCGTTCTTTCATGTATCTGAAAGTATTCTGTCAGAGCCTTCTCTATTTCTAGTTTAAAGATTGGATCATCCAACAGGGTATCATCCATTCTCCAAATATAAGGCGTGATAGGCGCGTCAGACCATAGGATTGTACATGTGACTGGGGCATGATCTGACCATGTGATAGGAAGTATATTGCTTGACGTGGCAACTGTGAGGCCAGTAGCGTCTGTAAACCAATAATCTATTCTCGAGTATTTTTTATGGGGGTGGGAGAAGAATGTAAAGTTCTTAGATGTGGGGTGGTGTGATCGCCATATGTCGTGCAATGCTGCTTCCCTGAGCGATGATGTTATACGTTTGAGGGTCTTGTGGGGCACACTAGAGATACCATCTGAGGTGTCTAGATTAGGGTTCAGTGGTGCATTCAAATCCCCCCCAAGGAATACTTCACCAGTCTTTAGTTCGAGTATTTTATGGATGACCTTTTGAAAAAAGGTTTGCTGGGATTGGTTAGGGCAGTAGACGTTGACTAAGGTTATGGGTCTGGCATATAACAGTCCTGTTAGCAACAGGTATCTACCTTCTGGGTCTCTATGTGCTTGTGAGAGTTGGAATGGTACGTCCTTGCTAAAAAGAATGCCCACTCCATTTTTTTTATGTGCTCCAGATGCAAAGAAAGCAGTGGGATACTGTTGACTATACCAGCGGGGCTCATGGCCAGCAGCAAAGTGTGTCTCTTGTAGGTAGATAATGTGCCCACCCTGTCTGTGTATGTCTCGTAAGACCATAGAGCATTTAGATGGGCTGTTAAAGCCCTTTACATTTACAGAGAGTAGCTCTATCCTTCGGGGGCAGGTTTCTTTGTGTGGGGGCGTCATGTTAGTGGTAGTGGGGGTGGGAAAAAAAAAAGGGGGGGGAGAGAGTGAGGGGAAAGCAAAGAGATGAGTAAAGGTGAATGGGGGATGAGGATGAGAAAAGGGAGAAGGGGAGCAGACGACAGAAGTCGTCTAGCAGTGGAGAAAAGTAAGAACAAACCTATGCAATGAACAATTCAATCAAACTATGGTTCAGTAGTATAACTTACACAGGTATGTATCTGGAAGGTATACAATTAAGACAAACTAAGTAAAACACAAGCAGGGGTAGTGTTCCCTGCTATTCTACACTTTTCATATAACTTTTGTATTACGTTAAATAGAAACAAGTACAGTAGGGCGTTGCATTATTGCAACTTACTCTTTATCTATTCAAAATGAAGAGAAGAACTCTAATAACAAACATTTTTCATAAAAGTTAACTGCTTGGTGCACAGTGTTATAAAACATTTGTAACAACTTAAATTGAGGCCTAAGTATATCATATAGGAACAGATTCTGATTTCACCCCTCATTGTTGTTGTGTAAATTACACATCACACCACCACGACTCCCGCCACTCTTAAGGCATTTTCCTTATCCAACCCGGATAAGTCTTTTAGCTTAGTTCGGTCATAGAGACATGTGATGTGCATTAAACCCCCAACAATGGGGACCGCAACCGGGCTCAGTTAAATCATAGCTCGGTTGTATCACAGAAATGTAGCGGTCTATGGAGTGACCTATGAGACAGTTTTACCATCTTAAGTTTTCTAATATTTATACACCTGTATCACTCTTAAATATAGTATATGCAGTGGAAATGGGGTAGATATTAAGTAATTTTAGTCATCTTGGGACTAAATCTTTTCAAAGTTTCTAACAAAAATGGGCAATCTCCTTATAATGTTTGGAAAGCTCATGGTGTGTGTCCCAATCAATATGTTAACATCTGAATAGACATTTTTTTAGTTAAAGCTATGGGGTTATTGCAATTACATCAGAAGACCTCATATTATATAGCATGGGTCCCTAGCTTTTCTAATCAGCTCATGGGCAGCATCTAGGTAATATCCTTAGCCATCATATTGTTATCTATCCTATCATCTACATGCATACAGGCGTCTTGGCAATGATAGTGCATTTGTTAGTAACAATTATCTATTTGGGCACAATCAGTGTATCCCTGATAGTCATTGTAGAGCTATACATGAAATCAGCATAAGATGTCCACAGTTTGTAAGGGTTAACCTATCTGAGTCGTCTTCCCATTGTTCATTTAGCAGAATTAAGTCCACCAGCTCATTGTAAGAGCTGGGCAGTTTGGAGCAGCTGGGAAGGTGGGCACCAGGAGGTGTCTGCTGGTCATTCCGGATGGCGTACCTCGTTAGGTTCCCCCATAGCCTGACCCTCTGACACTACAGGGGCCCGGGAGGGAAGTCTAATGTTGATGCCTAAGGCTTGGCTGAAGGCAGGCAGGTCAGCAGGGGTCCTGAGGATGCGCGTTGTGTTATTTTTAGAGACAATGAGGCTTGTAGGGAAGCCCCATCTGTACGGGATTTTGTTGGCTTTTAATGTGGATGTGACAAATCTGAGTTCTCTCCTTTTCTGGAAGGTAGTTGGGCATAAGTCCGAGTAGACCTGTAATTCCACACCTCTAAATTCAATCTGTTGTTTGTTTCTGGCCAAACGTAGAATATCTTCTTTCTCTTTAAAAGACAAAAGTTTTAGTATAATGTCTCTAGGAGGGGCCCTTCCTGGGGGTTTAGGGCGTAAAGCCCTATGTGCTCTTTCTGTTTGGATGTCTGGGCTAAAATCCTCATTTCTGAGGTATTTTACAAAATCTTGGATGTATGCTTGGATAGCGGCAGGTTCGACTGATTCAGGCACTCCTCGCAGTCTGAGGTTATTCCTCCTGCTGTGGTTTTCGAGGTCCTCGGTTCTATCTAATAGGGTGTGTACAGTATTTTCTTGGGCCTGTAGGAAGCTGGTCTGGTGCTGTAAATCAGAGCTAAGTGTCTCTTGTTTTTCCTCAATCTGTGTTACTCTTTGATCTACTGCTGAGATGTCACTTTTTAATTCCTGGAACATAGATTTAAAATCTCTCATCGCCTCTTTTATATCCTCTTTAGAGGAGAGGAGTTTAAGATCGTCTTTGGTAACACAGGCCTGATGAGAGGACATTGTGTCTGTGTTATGAACCTGCGCTGCTGTAGTTTTCTGGTTAGTGTCTGACTTTGCAACTGTGGGGTCGTTATTTATCAAATAATTTTCCAAGATGGTGGGCTGAGAGCTTTTAAGAGGTCTAGTATTTCTTTTACTAGACATTACATGTAATGGAATGGGCTGTTTTCTATAGTTGGGGTCTACCGGCAGGTAATTCCTTACGTCTCTTATCCCTCAGAAGTATAAAATGCTGTTATGAGGTATCAAGGAGCTGAGAGAGCAAGCAGACCCAAGTATAGTTATATTTTCTCCCCGGGAGACGCCGGGTAGTGTTGTAGAGGCCAAGAGTGTTTATTAGGGTAACTGTGTCTTGGGCAGTATTAGTCAACTAGTCCACCCTTGAGATGTTAGGAAATTGTATTGCCCGACTATATATGTATGATCGTGCCACCAGATCCCTGTTTTGGCGTTGCGTGGGCTAGCAGTGAAGAGCCTGTTTACGTGTCCCCCTACTACCTCTAGTACTTTAGTAGTTCGTAACCCCTCAGGCCTGAGTCCAGTGTTATCCGGTAATATGTATTACCTGTCCGGTAGTGGGATCTGACTGCTGTGCTCCCCTGTCACCTCTGCCGTGTAGACCCGGTGAATTCAAACTATCGGTGAGTACCCCGCACCGCTTCTGGGGATAGTCACCCTCTCTGCACAAGTGTCAGGGCTCAATACACCTATCGCGGAGGTCCAGTTCTTCAATCCGCTTTGGAGCAGCTCTGCGTCGGACGGACTCTGCAGATCCCACGTGGTAGGCCTCACCGCAGCTCGACAAGAAAGTCTGTGTTGAAGTGTAAGTGCTTCGCTGCGGTCATGCGATCTCCTGTTCTCACCTCTTGGGGTTAGTTGTAGAAAGCTCCGGGTCGATACTTTCACACAGTGATCATGCGATACAGTTAGGGATATTAATTTGGGCCCGGTGGATGCGGTCTGTTTGAAAGGCCTCCAACTCACGGCTCTCCTCTGTCACTGCTCTGACACGCCATCTGGTCTCAGAATTTGTGTATAGTTAGTGGGTTATGTTTAGAGCATAATGGTAAACTATTTATATATTAGTTTATGCCATGTGTGCACTTGTTTTGAGTGTAGATATAGCAGGGACTGCAGAGCTTGTTTAGAAAGCAGCCATTTCAGTCCGTGGCTAGGCTCCACCCCCCTACAGTATATATGTTTTAAACGTGTTTGTTGTTCTTTTCTTGTAGCCCTTACACTTTACTTCAGGTCTCAATTCCTACACCATTTTCCTTTTTAGAAAGCCATTTTGCCTGTTTCCAATGACATTTCAGAGCTTTTCATAAATCTTTTTATTTTTATTTTAACTTGACGTTCTTGCACATCCTTGCATTTTATTGAACATCATTTTTCTTTTCTTTTTAATTATTAAAGCTATTGCCCAAATCACACTTTTAAACTTGTACACACTTTGGGGTATATTTATCATAGTGCGAGCGGACATGATACAATGTAGCGTATCATGTCCACTGCACATCGATAAATGCCGACAGCACATTTATCGTTGCACCAGCAGTTCTTGTGAACTGCTGGTGCAATGCCGCCCCCTGCAGATTCACGGCCAATCGGCCGCTAGCAGGGGGTGTCAATCAACCCAATCGTATTCGATTGGGTTGATTTCTATCCACGGCCTCAGAGCAGGTGGACAAGTTATGGAGCAGCGGTCTTTAGACCACTGCTTCATAATTGCTGTTTCCGGCGAGCCTTCAGGAAACAAGGGGCATTCAGCTCCATATAGTGCTTGATAAATCTGCCCCATAACATGTAATCATCAGAAAGTTAATGTTTGGAATTTTAAACTTTTAAACTATAAAGGACACTTGTATGTAATTATTCTGTGCTATTATCAATATTCACTTAAATTTTTAGCTAAATGTAAAAAAAACTGTTTTCAGATATATAAGGTAGTAACCTTCATTACTGAATTGATAAGCTGCTTTGTTTTGCTTTGATTATATTTTGCTTCCTTGAAGGTCTTTATAAATCTTTTTCAAAATCTCCTTTAAAATCCTCATATTTCGTTTAGCTTTTCATTTGTTTTTCATGTGTTTAGCTAGGTGTTACTCTTATATAACATTTTCTATTACAAGCAGCTGTACTATTTCAAATGAATTGAAATGGTTAAGAAAAAGGGAAAAATCACTTGGAATGACATAATGTTTTGCACAGGAATTATGATAGATTTGAAATTAGTCTAATAATTTTAAATTGTAGGTGTTATGGAGTTGATAAAGTCTGTCCAGGAAGGACCTGAAGGTTGGGAAGTGACAACACACACGCCCCAGCGCAGAGCGTTAAACCCAGGATGTGACATATCTTAGAGAAACTCATAGTCCACACCAGGGGAGGGGTTAAACTGTGTGGGAAAACAACACCAAATCACTATACAGAAGAGTAAACTTATCCAGGCCAGAGGTCAGAAACTTGCAAGCAAAAGACAGTATAGAATCAGGATACAAACTGTTTAAAAGAGTCCAGGCAAAGGTCAGCAACTGTCAGGCGAACATAGATTTTATGATTTGGTCCACTGAAACGTGTAGAGCTAGAGCTGTGACTTGTTTTTAAACGTTTTATTAAAGTTGTTGAAGATTAACACTTGAAGAGTCTTCAATAAACAGCTCTGAACTTTTCACCATATTCCAGTGAGAACATTCTTTTCATAGCAGATTTTGTGTGAAACGTACAACACTATTGTTTCCACATTATCTCAAGGTACTCCAAGGAGTGTGTAATTTACACCTATCTGCCTAGGCCAATGCAGCCATAAGAAACCCACCAGGTATCAGACCAAAATTAAAATCCAAAAAGCGTAGTACAGAAAAAGAGCAGAGGTCAACAGAAGGCAAAAGATACAATTTAGCGCACCAAGTAACAGTCCTATACACGGGCAAAAGTATGAGTAACTGGTCATCTTAAACAGCATGCTGGAAGGTGCTCTAAGCTGATGCCAAAGTAGCGCAACTCCCAGAAGGGGCCGACGAGGATAGTGTGGTCGATAGGGGGGTCAGATGATGTGCACCGAAGCTGGTACTAGATGATAAGGGTTGGCATGAAAGGCCAGCATCGAAACAGTGTCATCTAGGGGAAAAAAGGAATCTAGAAAAATAGTAAAATTAACTTTAACGGGATATTCTAATGCAAAAATGATATG